>NW_025813938.1:1887708-1947755 GCF_021917145.1 Hypomesus transpacificus
ACGTTTGTGTGTGTGGTAGAAGGATCCAGTGCATGTCTTTTATCTCTTCTCCCATGGGTGCCATGGCGATGGCAGGGAAGGGGCAGGGGGGGCTCATGGGAACTCTGCCACCCTGGGGGGCAGTGTGCCCCTCGTCTCCACGGTGACGTGCCCCCCAGTGCCTGCCCTGTACCAGCCTCCACTAACTCAACCATCACGTGGAGACGGGCTGAGAGAGGCAGAGTGATACAGGACGCGGGGAGGCAGAGTGATACAGGAAGTAGAGAGAGGAAGGGGGATGTGGGAGGCAGAGTGATACAGGAAGTAGAGAGAGGAAGGGGGATGTGGGTGGCAGAGTGATACAGGAAGTAGAGAGAGGAAGGGGGATGTGGGAGGCAGAGTGATACAGGAAGTAGAGAGAGGAAGGGGGATGTGGGTGGCAGAGTGATACAGGAAGTAGAGAGAGGAAGGGGGATGTGGGAGGCAGAGTGATACAGGAAGTAGAGAGAGGAAGGGGGATGTGGGTGGCAGAGTGATACAGGAAGTAGAGAGAGGAAGGGGGATGTGGGTGGCAGAGTGATACAGGAAGTAGAGAGAGGAAGGGGGATGTGGGTGGCAGAGTGATACAGGAAGTAGAGAGAGGAAGGGGGATGTGGGTGGCAGAGTGATACAGGAAGTAGAGAGAGGAAGGGGGATGTGGGAGGCAGAGTGATACAGGAAGTAGAGAGAGGAAGGGGGATGTGGGAGGCAGAGTGATACAGGAAGTAGAGAGAGGAAGGGGGATGTGGGTGGCAGAGTGATGTAGGAAGTAGAGAGAGGAAGGGGGATGTGGGTGGCAGAGTGATACAGGAAGTAGAGAGAGGAAGGGGGATGTGGGTGGCAGAGTGATACAGGAAGTAGAGAGAGGAAGGGGGATGTGGGTGGCAGAGTGATACAGGAAGTAGAGAGAGGAAGGGGGATGTGGGTGGCAGAGTGATGTAGGAAGTAGAGAGAGGAAGGGGGATGTGGGTGGCAGAGTGATACAGGAAGTAGAGAGAGGAAGGGGGATGTGGGTGGCAGAGTGATGTAGGAAGTAGAGAGAGGAAGGGGGATGTGGGTGGCAGAGTGATACAGGAAGTAGAGAGAGGAAGGGGGATGTGGGTGGCAGAGTGATACAGGAAGTAGAGAGAGGAAGGGGGATGTGGGTGGCAGAGTGATACAGGAAGTAGAGAGAGGAAGGGGGATGTGGGTGGCAGAGTGATACAGGAAGTAGAGAGAGGAAGGGGGATGTGGGTGGCAGAGTGATGTAGGAGGTGAGGTGGTGAGGAGAGGAGGAGAGGAGAGGAGGAGAGGAGAGGAGATGAAAGGAGGAGAGGAGAGAAAAGGAGGAGAGGATAAGAGAGGAGGAGAGGAGGAGGAGAGAGGAGGAGAGGAGAGGAGGAGAGAGGAGGAGAGGAGATGAGAGAAGGAGAGAAGAGAGGAGGAAAGGTGAGGAGGAGAGGAGAGAGAAGAGGAGAGGAGGACAGGAGAAGAGAGGAGGAGAGGAGGACAGGAGGAGAGGAGAGAAGAGGGGGAAAAAGGAGAGGAGGATGAGGCGGATAGAAGGCATCCTCACCGTTGCTGTAGAGGAGCTGCAGCTTGTAGTGTGTGCCGTTGTTGGTCTTCTCTCCTGTCTGCTCCTTGGAAGGACAAACACATGGGCAGACACAGGGCATGCAGTCAGGCACGTCAGGGGCACAGTTAAGCACACTTAAGTACAGCTGGGCTTCCCTAAGCACAGTTAAGCACAGTCAGGCTGCTCTAATCCTCCCGCTCGTCCTTCCTCCGGGGCGGCATGGAGATCAGAAGGGTGTGGGCTTCAGCCCCCATACGGGACCCCGACTTGGGCTTCTGAGCCCAGTACTTAACCTTGATTTAGCTGCTCCTTTCAGAGGATGACTTCCACTTATGTCTACTGTCAAATTGTAAGTTCCCGTGATCAATTCGTATTATATATTGTGTCGGAGTGCATGTGTGAGAGTGCATGAGTGTGCGTGTGCGTGTGTGTGAGCGTGTGTCTGTGGAAACTACAACAGCACCGTGAGAGTGAGCAGCAGTCGACCTTGACGGAGAAACTTCCTTTCCTCCATCCCTTCCCCCTGGCTTCTACACCCCACTTTCTCCCTCTCCTTCTCTTCCTCTCCTTCCCTCTTTCTCCGTCTCTCTCTAACTGGTCTCAGAGGAATGCTTTGTGGTCCAATAACCCAGGAGGCCAGCATCACAGAACGAAGAGAGGAGGCGGAAGACAAGAGAGAGAGAGAAAGCAAGAGGAAAAAGGGCGAAAAGGCTGAGGGAGAAATTAGAAGACAGACAAAGAACTCGGAAATTAATAAAGAGTAACAAAAGTGTGTGTGTGTGGGGGGGTGGGTGGTAGGGTGGGGGAACACCTGAAAGATTGAGGCAAAGATCAAGACAGCACAGAGAGCCACAGAGGGAAAGGGCGATTGCTGCTGCTGTGTTTTGTAAACGTACACAGAGGAACCTTGCTTCCCCTCACTGCCCTTTTACCTTCACAGAGCTACAAAGCAGAAACAGATGCCAGGGGAACCAGGCAGAAAACCATGTCCTCCGTGGCCATGGTGTTGCTGTGTCCTGGGTGACAGGGGGGCAACACTCCCAACTCTGCACCCTGGCAGGAGGCATGAGGCCCCTACCTCCCTCACTCCCTCTGTCTCTCCCTACCTCCTTCACTCCCTCTGTCTCTCCCTACCTCCCTCACTCCCTCTGTCTCTCCCTACCTCCCTCACTCCCTCTGTCTCTCCCTACCTCCCTCACTCCCTCTGTCTCTCCCTCCCTCCCTCCCTCCCTACCCCTCTCTCTCCCTCCCTCACTACCTACCCCTCTCTCCCTACCCCTCTCTCTGCCTCCCTCCCTCCCTACCTACTTCTCTCTCCCTACCATCCCCGCCCCTTTCCCTCCCCCTGCCCTCACAGTATATCTGAAGAGCAGTTGAACTCCTGTTGACAGCACAGTGTCCTCTTGTCTTGTCTGGGGTGATGGGGGCGGGGGGGATGGGGGGGATTCCAGTTTGATACAGGAGCTTCACACTCCGCCCACTAGAGTTTGACCACACGGCTGAAAACATCCATCAACACCGGGCACCAGTCTACCAGCCCCTGGCCCCAACACCACCCCTCTACCACCACCCCTCGCTCTCTCTCTCTCTGTCTCTTTCTCACTCTCTCTCTCTCTCTCTCTCTCTCTGTTTGTCTGTCTGTCTCTCTCTCTCTCTCTCTCTCTCTCTCTGTCTGTCTGTCTCTCTCTTTCTCTCTCTCTCTGTCTCTCTCTCTTCCTCTCTTTCTCTTCCTCTCTTTCTCCCTTTCTTTCTCTCTCTTTCTCACACTATCTTTCTCCACCCCCCCCCCCTCTCTGTCTGACCGCCACTCTGCACCTCATCTTCTCCTTATTTTGGCCACTTGTCTGACCCAAGGAATTCAATCCCCCCTCATCCCAGCCTTGCCGTCAACAGTGTTTAGTACGGGGCGGGGGGGCAGGAGGAAGACTTTGATGATTTGCTCACTGTATAACTTAACAGAAGCGAGCATAATTTGCATTTTTAAAACCTAGTGATGTCCTGCTAATGAGGCAGGCTGCTAATTAGTCATTAGGTATTCTTTTTCAATTGCACATCATCGCCTTACTGAAAGTACAGCTTGTGTAAACACGTCGCTCGCTGTCAATCTGCTTTGCTTTACAGAGGAGCCGGGGGAGGTCAAGTTAACAGGCTCTACGTTGTGGGCTATCTAGTATTATCTTGAAATGTTTTGAGGTGTAGAGTGTTTGTTTTTTGACAGAATTATTATTCTGTCAAAAATCACAGAGGCGAAGTAGAAGCCACGTACCCTTCAAACGATGAGGAAGTCAACACACACTCAATCACTGGCGTTGCATCACGTACACACACACGCACGCGCGCAAGCAACATTCGTAAACGAACACACGCACCTTGTCGTGCTCTACAAAGTCCACGAAGGCGGTCCTCTCCACCTCCACGGGCTGGCCGTGTCTGTCGTAGAGGGCCAGGACGTAGTGGAAGAAGTTAGACTTGCGGAGGTTTGACGGGGGCTGCTTCTCAAAGTGCGCTCTGGAGAGAGCTACTCCACTGAGAACAGACGGGGAAAAGAATATGAGCTAACACATCACACTGTAGCAACCACAATCATAAACACGCTGAATACTCTGGCCAGCAACGTGAAAAAACGTCTCCATAAAGTGACTTTAATCATAATAAGCGTCTCACCCAATACAGGAAGTGGTGGCACTATTAGGTGAACTGACTGAAGTCCAGGAAAAGGAATTTGGTTTTATCCGAAATATATTTTGACTTGATAAACTGTAGGCTACTGTACAGTGTAGAGGTTTAATCAAATGTCTATAACAGATTACGATGTAAAGCAAGGCCTATTATCAGAAAACAAATTGTCTGTAAAAGCCTAAAAACGTAGCTAATATTTTTTGTTTATTTAGGCTATTTTTTTTCGTTTGCATGACCAACAAAGCAAATACAACTAGCCTATACGAACTCCTGATTGTCATGATAGGTCAAAGTTGGGCTTTTTTTTCCACAATATCGCCTACAAATGTAGGCTACCATTGGCAATTTATGATCTTACTAAATATGGAAATGTATGGTTTAGGCCTAGCAAATTAATAAGCCAATAATTAATTGCAATTGAAAGTCCACACAATAAGATTTTCAAAAGTTTGTTCAAATTAATTAGGCCTACTTCACAACTGTACTCCGAGTTGGGCTCAAATAAAAACAATGATTAATTTAAAAAAATCATATTAATTTGCTGTTTATCCAAAGATAAATAATATAATTTGATTGTAGCAGAATAAGTGGCATGTAGGTTAGTCTTAGATATGCCGAAGAAACGGTTGAGATCTTCAATTGCGTACCTTCTTGTGCAAGACACCAGATGTTGGTGTACCTGTTTGAGATCTAGCAAGTTATCAAACAATTCTTTAAGATGACCAGTCCAGCAGGATCGAATTAAGTATTTTATTAATCACATTCGATCCAAATACCCAGACGAATCCATGTAACCTGTCATTTATTTTCATTCTTTTTTTATAGTTTATTTTAGTTGCTGAAGGCTTAACAATTCCATCTCACATCATAACCAGTATGTATTTAGGCTATCTCTGTAGTTGGAATAGAACCCTCTTGTTTTCTTAATTAGCCTACTTAAAAAATAAATAGTAAGCCTGTGTGTTGTTAAACATATGGTCTAGGCCTATATTTAATTTTTAAATGGTTAAATGAATATTTACCTAGAATATTTGGCACCATGTTGAAGATGATTAAAACTTGATTTAAGCACATTAAACAAGTCAACTAAAGCACAAACTATAGCCTACGGCAATAATACGTATTGTAATTCTCACGGAGTTTTCGCGGATTCTCTCGCGTCCTCATGGAGATACATTTGACTCTGGAGGTCGATTGACGTCGTGTTTCACTTCACTGTGCTGTTCGGTTTAATCTCTTTCTTGTGGTTCTTGACACTGACAACCCCTGCTAAAGACGATGAGCACCCGCACCTCTCAACACACACAAAGCACGCGCCGCTGGGGTAACTCTTTCCTGGACAATACTAACTTTATGGCCGGGCCATTTCTCACGAGTTGCAACCTGTTGCTTATTTGTTGCATTCAAAGATGGTTTAATAAGTTTAGAATAAGGACTCTTGCAGAATCATTTCAAACACAGCCTATACATGTCTGGAATGGGATCTCTAGTTATATTTTGTAATGATCAGCACCTACAGTCAAATCAATGGACCAACCTATGAAAATGATTCCTCGGAGAATGGACCGCTATCCACGTTCAGAACAAGAATAGGTATTCACATGACATGTTCATATTTTTACTAATCTGCTAATGAATATTTGTCTACCATTAAACTATCTGTGCTGTTGGACTATTGCTGTTTATATAATTTTAGTTAACTGGGACAGACTTATTTCCTAGTTGTAGTTGCCCTCTTTACAATATGAAACGGCAATGAGAAAAAAAAACAATTTATTCAAAATAAAGACACATACCTTTGAGCCGCTACGTTAGCATCCACAACTCCGACATTACGCACCCAAGACCGCACCGAATCCATCCCCTCTCCGAGAGTTCTGTCTTTTAATCCGCTAACTTCCCTTATAAGGTGCTCCTGGATCCCGAACATTTAAAATATATATCAAACCAACGGTTCCTATATCGGCTATTTCATGTATTTGCTTAAATTCAGAATAAATTGGAAAACGACACCACTTTATGGTAAAATCGGTGGGTCCGTTCGAAGGTGCTGTCTCTCCTTTGAGGGCACTTGGATGAGAAGTTAAATTTAAGCAATGTGTTTTCTCCCCGATCTTGTATCCTGCAAACTTGTTACCAATGTTTCGAAGTCAACATATTATCTTGCACTGCAATCATTGTCCAAGCACATAAGGTTATTTCCAGTGTATGTTCTCCTGCAGAAGATCACCTGTTAGGTTGCCAACTCTTCGACCATTTCATGCAACCCGAAGCTTGTCAGATAGATAAGCAAGCAAATCTGCTCCAACGATAGATGTCCAAATTTGATAAAACACTTGAATGACCCTTTCGCGCATAAGGAGAGGACGAGGATCTTGCGAAACTGATTCACTGTCCTGGAGCATGAACGTGTCCCTCTCCCAGGATAGAGCTGCGGGGGGAGGGGCCACACTGCTATATGGGGTACCGATTGTTGAAATGGATGCTCTCTATTGGCGTAAAAAGCCGCCGTTGATTCCTGATGCTTCGACTAAGCGTAGCATCCAGCAAGACAACTTTCATGGCTCTTTAACAACTTTTTCTATAGTCAAATATAGTCACGCGAAGAGTGTGTTTGAATCTCAGTAAACACAAGTGAGGTTTGATTATACATTTGTTAAGCATATCAGAAAATATATTTAAAAATGTTATTAGTACAATCTGCTTAGCTTAATGAGCCTGATAAGTCAGTTTCATCCCAATGCTTGTTTGATGTGAGAATTTGACTATTTGGGGAGAATTATTCAAATTATTAAGTTGGGCTAGCAGTTATTGACGGCAGCATTTGGTAGCCTATATGCATGATAGTTAACCACCTTTTGAAATATTTTTCCTTACAAATGGGAATCCTGAACGCGAGAACTGTGGTTTGTCAATTGTTCATGACATTTAGGTTACTTGTCATTCAACTCTGCTAACTTAAAGGCTAAAAGTTGAATTTTTAAAATATTTTACTGCAGAATTTATGAAATGCTCATATTATTAAACGAATAAAGAGATTGAAATAATTCATCATGCTCAATTCAATCAGTTTGGTTAAAGAGCACAGTTCTGATGCAATATGGTAAAAAACTAAACATTTCTTTTATTTTATATTTGGTCTATGCATAGCAAGCGTTGTATTGAGAGTCTTCAAATTGATTGCATCCGTGCACTGAAGGTCTTAAAGCAACAATTCCGAAAATTTAATGTTTTGTGTCCAGTCATCGAGACACACAAGAGCGCACCCGGCAGGCGCATATTGAACAAGCCCGCGGCTCTCGCGCTCTGTCTGCTCTCCCTGAACAAAGCTCTTGTAGCGATTGAAAGCGGTGATTCAACAGAGGAGGCAACGCGTCACTGTCATGCTAAACAATAGTTGTCTGGTTGGTCTATCAATCTCCACTAATACTGGACGCTGCTGCATCCGTGATTGGCTGCAAAGGGTCCGAATTAAAAAGCCAGTTTTTCGAAATTCATCAACAATCTGTCGTTTGTGTTTTCATTATAGGTCAACTAAAACAACTGCAGTAACATATTTGCTCTTGGCGTTTGAGGACAGTAGCCTAATGTGTCTAATTAGCTAAACATACAGCAGCCCGTAATTGTTGAAGATTTCTGATAGTCTCAAGTGTAGCAGGCCTACATGATTTGGTCCGTCAGACAATAATATACTTCATAGTCTGGTTATAGAACCAGGCATAGATAGACACGAGTGGCCTACAGCCAACAAAAAGGACCATGCCAAGGTTTTTAAGTTTTTCCAGAAATATATATATATATACCTAACGATAGGCTACCTAACTGTGTACAATATCTGTCCCTATACGCCATGATCCGATTCTGAATGAAAAGGAAAGTTTTTTTCCCTTCATCCCTAGCAACTTGCCCCTCGCGAGGCTATTGTCTCTGTTTGGGGCTCGAGCGCCTGAACAATGAATGTAAATCTCCCCCCTTCGATCCCGCTTCTACCGACCATCTGCCAGCGCGCGACACAGTCAGATGTTCTCCCAATTATAAGAACAGTCTTGCGGAATCCTTGCTACCGAATCTCCGCCCTGTCCTCGTGCTCTCTCAGCGCTCCCTTCATGAATGTGAACTCCTATGATTGACAGCTCTGCTTAACCCAAAACCATGAAATTACCCTTCTGCAGATGCTCGCGAAGGGACAAACATTTCATAGAATTCCTTCACTTATACGCACAGTTAAAACACCGTATTAGGCATTACTTTATTGTCAGATTGTCACCGTAAGAATTTGTTTATTTAGTTTGTGTTGTAAAGGCCTATTTGATGCGCTTTCTCGCAGATATGTTGCCGATCTGGTCAAAACGTTTTGTCATGGCTGACTTAAGCTACGCAACTGATGTCTATTAGGCTACTTAAAATATGAAGTTGTCCAGCCATGTTTTATAGGCCAGAAAGTCTTTTTTTAGGCCATCTTCCTGATGTTAGGCTGATAAAGTTTCTCAGGTGAGTGAGTCATACACAGTCAAGCTTCATCTCCAAGGTATAGTGAAACCAACTTTTTATTGGCATGACATGTTGTCAGTTTTGGGTGCGTGGGTGTGAAGATATTGGCCTATAGGCTACCTAGAAACAACTTGTTCCTTCACTATAAAATAGCTGTTGAATGAAGAAACTAATATGCGCGTTTTGTGATATCGAAACGGATGCCCAGGCGAGAATGGGGATTAGTCAAAGCACCTTGAGCGAGACAAACGGCTTTCTAATCAATTTAACCCGCTGAGACGGTCAGCGCGTGTTTATAGGGGGTGGGGCGGGAATCAGTGACTGCTAAAACGAACAATGGGGTATCGTGTGCCACTCGTCTTCTCCAAGCATTACCCCGCTCCCACGGGAGTACCAGCGCCACTCTCTGTGGATGGCAGTCGGTCTGTGGAGGTCACTAGAGGCGTGTGGGGGGATGGCCCGGAGACATGGCAGCTGGCTCGCGTTCCTTCTTTCCACTGCGCGGAGAACAACGGGCTAATGCGGCCCACCACGTCCATATCGATCGTCATATATTGCGCACATTTATTTGTTTACTTATTTAAGTAAGGCGGTGAAGTCCCTGGGGGAAACCAGCAACCACAATTAAAGTGGAGAGCCATCGCTTAGTTTGTTCCCTTGTCTGATCGTGGGAGGCCCGTTGCAAGACCATTTCGGACAGGACGTTCTTATTTAAGTGTTTGATATAAATTATTGACGTGAAATAAGAAAATAACTAACATGTCAAAATGTGTATGGAAGTTATGTCACTCAATTAAGCAATATTTCTAAATTCTCTGAAACGATTAAAATGTTTCTTCAGGTCAGATCTACAAATGCGATGTGTCTCTGAGTTCTGATCATAAGAAAAGGGTATATTATTTAATTACTCGTTCTAATTTCTTGGAATTGTATCTTGAAACGTAGCCTACTGTCGATTTCCCGTAAAATAACTTAGTTAAGATAACATGTGTAAATTATGGTTATAGCTGTTGCTAAAATGAGAGAAAGAAAAAACATCCGTCTATTTTCTTGATAACCGATATTTCTAATTGAGGTGACTTGAAAATCTGAATTGCTTATTTGGAAGTCAAGTCACCAAGTGTTTCTAACAGGTTGTGTTGGTGGAAACACGATTCCATTCTGGATAGCCCGGCGGCCACGGTGATGTAGAGGTTTAGCGCACTCTTCTGGATCAGGCAGGTAAACACAGGGGATTTTATGAAATAACGAATTGGGATTAAGGATGAAAAAAAAAAAAGCAAGCGCAACAAGAGGTGCATGCAAAACAACTAAAATATTTATTTGTTTAATCAATTAAAGGAAAATATCAGAAATAATTTTGAATAGCAGTACAACCATATAAGCTGTCTGTGTTCCATCCTTACTTTATCAATTGAATTAAAAACATAAATAAATGTAATCCTAGAGGCCTGCTCTTGTCTAATCAGTGCAAAGCAGGCCCAGTAAAAAAAAAAATAGTTTTCCTCTGACACACAAACATCTGAAGGATCGCACAAGAGACCTGATTTTCCTCTGTGTCACGGTTTGCTCATCCTTGTCCAGGACGACTCAGGGATTGAAAATCAGGTGACCTGAAAAGTAGCTGTAAGAGAGCATGCGGCTGCTGCTTTGGACGGTGAGCCACACCCGGTCTCCCCGCCTGAGCTGCACCAGGGTTCCGCCCGAGGCGGTGGTGCGGCTGTTTGTGGCCTGCTTGCTGATGTAGGAGAGTACCATCCGCTTGTTGTTGCGTTTCAGTTCCACGTAGCCCAGGCTATTGGAGAACGTGCAGTGGAACTCAAATTCGTAGACGCCGGGCTCCACGCAGGTGAACACCCCTGTGCCCGGTTTGTAGTGGTTCTGTCCGTTGTAGATTACCTGACGGAAGGGGATGGGCTTGTTCGGTTTGGGGTAGTTGAAACCAAGGCCCACAGCAAAGGCGGATTTGACCAAGACGCCCGGAGGCCCGGGAGGTCCAGTTCTGCCCCGGAAACCACGTGGTCCTTGGCTTCCTGGAACAGGAGAGATTCAAAAAAACAGTCACGCTCCGGAAAAAAGAAAACCCTAACCCACTTAATAAAAGAAGAGGAGGAAGAAGGAGAGAAGGAAGAGGAGGAGGAAAAGGAAGAAGGATAGGAGGAGGGATAGTAGAGGAGGGTGGCAAAGAGGAGGAGGAAGATGAGAGTTTGATGTTACCTTTGGGCCCTCGTTGTCCTCGTTGTCCTCGTTGTCCTCGTTGTCGAGCTGCAGAGAGACCGCCATGGGAGGTTATCAACCACATTATCATCCACGTTATCACCCACATTATCACCTGCATTATCTTCCACATTATCATCCACGTTATCATCCACATTATTATCCATGTTATCAACCACATTATCATCCACATTATTATCCATGTTATCATCCACATTATTATTATCCATGTTATCAACCACATTATCATCCACATTATTATCCATGTTATCATCCACATTATTATCCACGTTATCATCCACATTATTATCCACATTATTATCCATGTTATTATCCACGTTATCATCCACGTTATCATCCACATTATCATCCACATTATCATCCACATTATCATCCACATTATCATTCACATTAACATTATCATTCACATTATCACCTGCATTATCATCCACATTATCATGCACATTATCATCCACATTATCATCCACATAATGATGACTAGATAGCACATTGTCTCCCTGTACTGATGACTTGTTCCACTCACCGTCCTCATCCCAGGGGCTCAGGTCCATAGCGGGGATGTCCTTGCAGAGTCGGTACCCCGCCCCGCGAGGTCGGTACTCGAATGGGTTGTGAGGTACCTCGGTGATGCCGGTGTTGTCGCAGATGATGCGGGCCAGGGAGGTGGCCCTCAGGGAGGCTCTCTGGTCGTTCGTGAACACCCCCGGGTTCTCCCACCACAATCTGAAACGGAGTTGGCGTCGTCATTGAGGGAACGTTTGGAGTTTGGACGGTGTGGATGGTTCTGCGGGAAACTAAAACGAAGGCTCCAGGTATATAACCATGGGGGGGGGGGGCAGAAAGTCCCTCATTTACAGGTCTGGCCCCCTTAGATTTCTGATTGTTTACATTAGGAAATGTTGACGTATAATTGTTTTAGTGGGTGACGGGTTAGGGAGTCGGGCTATTAATAAAAAGGTTGTTGGTTCGAGCCTAATGACGTTGCGTCCTTGGGCAAGGCACTTCACCCTACTTGCCTCGGTGGGGGAATGTCCCTGTACTTACTGTAAGTCGCTCTGGATAAGAGTGTCTGCTAAATGACTAAATGTAAAAATGTAGAGGCCTCCTTTTAAGTCGCACCTGTCTCCCTGACGGATGTTCCGGAACTGCTTGGCAATGAGGCAGGCGAACAGAGGCCCCACGCGACCGTTGGGCACGAAGGGCTCAGCCACTCCGCCCAGCCACACGTCGATGTTGTCGGGTGTCCCGTACAGCGCTAGCAGGTTGGTAGCCAGCTGGGTGTTGTTCATCACCATAGCCAGCTCTGACAGGTTCCTGGGTTGAGACAGGCCACAGAACCCACGCCACTTGTTGTAACCTGCGGATTCAGAGGATGAAGGAGTCAAACCCTCTCGTGGAGAAAAACCTAGAGTTTTCCTCTGATGTGCTGCCTTACACCTTTACTTTTTTTGTAAAAAACAAAAATTGGGGGAGAGGGGGTTGGAATGTCAAAAGGATGGGAATCTGCTGATTGGCTCTTGGAGGGAGAGAGGGAGGGGCCTTACCAGGAAGCCCGTGGTCCCGGCCACGCTGCAGGTTGAGGGCGGCCAGGTCCAGGGCCAGGTGGGAGGTGAACTGGAAGAGGCGTTCCCTCAGCTCGTCAGGCATCATCTGGTCCTGAGTGTTCAGCTTGGCCTGGCGGCCCACCAGACCCCTCAGGATGGGGTCCAGACCACCTGCAGGACAGCCGGAAAAAGAGTCAGACCGGCCGAAGGAGAAGCTTGTCGCTTGAAGCAAATCCTTCACATTTCGCCGTATCACAAAACATTCTACCATACATATCATCCGTGTTCTCTTTTTGTGCAAGGTAAGGCGCAATAGACCACGATCCCACTCATTTTCACCCTTACAAACATATGTTGACAATGGATTTGTCGATCGATCGGGAAGGTGTGTACCTTCGAAGACGACCCTCCAGGGGGTGAAGAAGGCCCTGTGCAGCAGTGGACTGGGGAACCTGGGGTGCTCCTGGTACCTCTCGTCCAGACGGAACATGAAGGGCTGGATGGCCAGGTGAGCGAAGCGGTAGGCAGCCGTGGCGAACACGCTGGAGATGCTGGGATCCACACGCTCGTTGTAGCCAGGGTAGGTGGACAGCTGCTTGGAAAGCACGTCAGGCCCCACGATGTGACGCAGGTAGTCCCTGAAGGTGATCACCTGTGAGAGGAAGATCGAACATAGAATCAGAATCAGAATTTGGTTCATTCGCCATGTATGTTACATTTACATTTATGCATTTAGCAGACGCTTTTATCCAAAGCGACTTCCAAGAGAGCGCTTTACAAAAGAGCATAGGTCACTGATCATAACAACAAGGTAGTCCCAAACATTGCAGGCAGCCAAAACATGAAGCATGTTATACAAACACAGAATTTACTGTGGTTTTACTCGTGAATTTACTAGGTTTGTGAATTTACTAGGTTTGTGAATTTTTAAGGTTTCACAGCATCGTTAAAGAACAGATGGGTTTCCGAGGGGCGACATCTTCACGGTAGGGAGACATTAACGACCGTTTAACTGCATTGCGATACATGTAGTGACAATATAAGATAAGGCCTTTATTAGTCCTTCACTGGGGAACATTGTAGTTACATGGGAACTGCTACTGGGTTAAGATTAGGGTTAAACAAAGTTAGGGTTTGGGGGAAAGGGAGGGTTAGGGAGGGTTAGGGTGAGGGAGTCAGATGGCTGAGCGGTTAGGGAATCGGGCTATTAATCAGAAGGTTTCCGGTTCGATTCCCGGCCATGCAAAATGACATTGTGTCCTCGGGCACTTCACCCTACTCTCCTCGGGGGGAATGTCCCTGTACTTATGGTAAGTCGCTCTGGATAAGAGTGTCTGCTAAATAACTAAATGTAAATGAACGACCTGGAAGTAGGGTTAGGGTGAGGACCCACCTGGTGTTAGGGTTAGGGTGAGGACCCACCTGGTGGTAGGGTTAGGGTGAGGACCCACCTGGTGGTGGGGTTAGGGTGAGGGTGAGGACCCACCTGGTGGTAGGGTTAGGGTGAGGACCCACCTGGTGGTAGGGTTAGGGTGAGGGTGAGGACCCACCTGGTGGTGGGGTTAGGGTGAGGGTGAGGACCCACCTGGTGGTAGGGTGAGGGTGAGGACCCACCTGGTGGTAGGGTTAGGGTGAGGACCCACCTGGTGGTATGGTTAGGGTGAGGACCCACCTGGTGGTAGGGTGAGGGTGAGGACCCACCTGATGGTAGGGTGAGGGTGAGGGTGAGGACCCACCTGGTGGTAGGCTCCCATGATCTTCCGGGCCTCCTGATAAAGCCGTTCTCCGACCCAGCTGGGGTTCAGCTTGGCCAGGGCCCGAGCCAGGCGGTTGTGCTCCCTGAGCATCAGGGTGTGGAGGGAGGTCAGGCCGATGTGCTCGTTCACCCGTTCGTCACCTGGAAAAACGTAACCGGAAAATACCCAGGATTCGATATTCAATATCAGGGAATTGAAACCGGAATCGATTCATACTTTGGAATCGGGAAACACTGGAAGATACATTATATACATGTAAAAAAATAGGTATTTCTGATGGTTTGCTCACCTGCTACGAAACAGGGGACTTCTGTGGCACTGGAGTCATTGGTGATGCGTGCACGATTGGTACAGATGTTTGACTCCATGCTACTGAAAGGCAGGAGTTCGCGGCCGGAGTCGTTGAACATGGTGTTGACCCTCATCAGGCCCTTGTTGTCAGTGAGGCTTCGCAGGCTGCGGGCCTTCACGTCGTCGGCTCCGTACACCTGGCCCAAGTCGATGAAAGCCGTCAGGGCGTTCATCTGTTGACGCGCGTTGATAGCGCCAAAGAGGAGGCCTGTGTTCCCTGTTCCGCAGGCGGGAGCTGAACGGAAGAAGGGCATGCACTGGCTGGAGTTCAGACCAAAACGGGTGTCGTTCATGGGGACCTGTTTCAGACGAAAGAGGAAGCGGTTAGGGTCGCGCTGAAGGATCTCGTTTCGTGGGTGTGTCTGTGTGTGTTTATCTGTGTGTGTGTGTGTCTGTGTGTGCATATCTGTGTGTGCGCGAGTCTGTCTATGTGTGTATCTGTGTGTGTGTGTTGAGCTTTGAGAAAGGCACAGACCTCGATGGGGAAGCAGGGCTCTCTGCGGTCGCAGCTGGCGTCACAGTCGATGCCGCCGTTGAAGGAGCGGATGCTGGGGGAGTGAGGGGTGAAGGTCAGGTCGTGGTCCGTCCACTGGCCGAAGATGGTCACCAGGTGCGTATAGAGCGCATCGTTCTCCACGTCCGCGTTGGCTGTGCTCAGGATCCGGTTGGACACCTCCCTCACCTGGAGACATGGAGAAAGACATCCCATTGGTCAGAGAGAAGACAATTAAAAAATCTGTCAGGTTACCAATCTGTGCTTCAACCTTCAGTATATATGATATATATTATTGCCAATCTGTCAGTGCTTCTAGCTTCAGTCTAAGTATAAACCAATAGGACTGCTCTTCCTCGACTCTGACCACGGGAACAGACCTACGTACTCCTTGTTCTTTCTTTTGTACCTTCTGTGAGCACAACTTCAACATCCCTCTGGATCAAAAGTGTCTACAGCGAAGGAAGACAATTAAAATGCAGGAAGGAAGACAGGATGGCTGTACCAGGGGAAGCAGGTAGTTGTTGACCCGCCTGTCTGCGTCCCAGCCCTTAGGCTGAGAGATGCCGTCCTGGTACTCTGCGGGCAGCCAGAGGGCGAAGGGGGTGTTCGATGAGCCTTTGATGGGGTTTTTCCTGTGAAACAGAAAGAATCGTTCATCATTCAACCTGATTGACATTTGCGTGCTTGTTTGATTCATTAAAAAAAACATAAGAGATCCGATCATAACTTTTTTTATGTTTAAATAATTATTGAACATTTTTTTATTAATTTTAATTATGTTTCATCAGCCCTACCTCAGTACTTAACATATTAATTCAGCACACACTTTTATCCAATGCGGATGTGTAAGATGGGGGGGAATTGAACCCGTGACCTGCAGTCAAGCGTTCTGAGGTACACCCACTTTCTTTTTTGTCTATCAGGGAATCAGATGGCTGAGCGGTGAAAATGAGTCGGGCTAGTAATCAGGATGTTGCCGGATCGATTCCCCGCCATGCCACATGATGTTGTGTGCCTTGCCTTGCAAGTAGGGCAAGGCACTTCACCCTACTTGCCTCGGGGGGGGAATGTCCCTGTACTTACTGTAAGTCGCTCTGGATAAGAGCGTCTGCTAAATGACAAAATGTAAATATATTATGTCTATGTGACGAGTGTGGTCGAGCCGTTCAATGGGTCTGGCTTACTGGTCGTTGCAGACACTGGTGGCAGGGCGGAACTTGTCCAGATCCGGGATTAAATTACAGCTGGCACGTGCTCTGGGTGAGCAGCCAGTCAGATCAGCGATCGTTTTCAGTTGCTCCTTGGAGAGCAGATCTGAGAGGAGACAACAAAGTGTGTGTAAGTGTGTGTGTACATGTAGTCTGTGTGTGTTTACATTGACATTTATTCATTTAGCAGACGCTTTTATAGAAAAGCGACTTACAAGAAAGAGCTTTACAAACAAGAAAACATTGTGGGTGGCCAAAACATGAAGCATGCATTGTGAAAAGCAAATAAATGCCAATGAGTAGAACCAGAAGAGCATGTAGTGAAACTAATTACAATTACACAACATGATCCTTGAAAGTGCTAGAGTGTACCTGGAGGAAAGCAAACAACAATAATATAATTCACAGCGAGTAGCAAGTAGTTAAAGTGCAACAAGTCCCTCAATAAGTGACATTGTGTTCCTGGAGGAAATAAACTAACATCTGATCCAACAAATCTTCCTTAAGTATCGTTGTATTCCCGGAACAAGTGCGTAGTGTTTAAGTGTGTCGTGTTTAAGTGTGTATGAACATGTGTGTGTGTGCGCGTGTGAGAGGGGACTGACCCGTAGCGTTGAGCGAACGCTTCTGGAGGAAGTGGTTGCTTAGGGACCTCTCCTGGATCAGGGTGATGGCTTGCTCCATGTAGTCCGCTGAGCGCACAGCCGTGCGGGTCTGGCCGTTAGGCTGCTTGATGAGACGCAGGATGTCTGAGGGTGAGATGGAGCTCCTCCTCACCCTCGCCACGCTCCTGCGCAGGAGACAGAGGAAGCATTTTGTTTCTGAATCGAAACCACTTTACATTTACATTTATTCATTTAGCAGACGCTTTTATCCAAAGCGACTTCTAAGAGAGAGCTTACAAAAGAGCATAGGTCACTGATCATAACAACGAGATAGTCCCAAACATTGCAAGTAGCCAAAACATGAAGCATACATTGTGAAAAGCTAAACAAGTGCCAAAGGGAAGACACATCAGAGCATTCAGTTATACAAGTTACAAATTAAACAACATGAACCACAAAAGTGCAGGACTGTACCTGTAGAAGAACAATCAACAGTAAAAATATTTCACAGCGAGTACAAGACTTAACTTCGTTATATCTAACCTAAAAGAGCAACAAGTCACTCAATAAGAGTCATTGTGATCCTGGAGGAAACTAAACTAGGCTCATCCACTTTCCTGGTTGATGAGCCTACTGGGTGTCTGAGCAGAGCTTTTTTTTAATGTGAAAATGTCTATTTGCTGTTTCAATGAATTTGAAATGTATAAATAGAATTATAGTTTTTATTTATGAATAGTATAAAACAAGTTATAATATAGGCAGTTAAATACTTTGTTAAAAAAATCTATCAACACTAATTATTATCTGTAATTAACCGATACAGATTAACGGATGATAACGGTGTATTTACTGTAAATCACACATTTGATTGTCTACTTACGCTTCTCTGGAGTACTTGTATGCCTCGTCCACTATTACTTTTGCGTCATTCACAGCCCTCTCGATGAAATCTCTGCTCAAACGAGCTTCTGAGAATCAAATATAAAAAACATAACTCACAAAAAACATTTTTTTCTATGTTACTGAGTATTAGATCAGCCAGAAACATATAGAACTTGTAACTGACAAATTAAAGCGGTAAAGGAAAAAATCATGACTTAATAATAAATGCACACTAATTTGAATTTATTTTTTCAACGGTATTCTTTCAACAACACACTCTTGAAAACGAAATAACTTCATCAAGAAGCACAGAAGTGCTTTAATTTACGAGAAAAAAAGAAGCCAATAAAGCCTTTGAAATAGGCTTGATAATTGTTTTGTAAAATAAACCAAACAAAACATCTAAAAAAAACCCATCTATATTCTCTATCCTCTCAGGGTGTGCTGAAGTCACCATAAACACAGGGGCAGGAGAAGAGAGAAGACCCTTACCCCAACCCTTACATACCCTTACCCCAACCCTTACATACCCTTACCCCAACCCTTACATACCCTAACCCCAACCCTTACATACCCTTACCCCAACCCTTAGATACCCCCAACCCTTACATACCCTTACCCCAACCCTTACATACCCTTACCCCAACCCTTACATACCCTTACCCCAACCCTTACATACCCTTACCCCAACCCTTACATACCCTTACCCCAACCCTTACATACCCTTACCCCAACCCTTACATACCCTTACCCCAACCCTTACATACCCTTACCCCAACCCTTACATACCCTTACCCCAACCCTTAGATACCCCCAAACCTTACATACCCTTACCCCAACCCTTACATACCCTTACCCCAACCCTTACATACCCTTACCCCAACCCTTAGATACCCCCAACCCTTACATACCCTTACCCCAACCCTTAGATACCCTTACCCCAACCCTTAGATACCCTTACCCCAACCCTTAGATACCCTTACCCCAACCCTTACATACCCTTACATACCCTCCCCTTACCCACACCCACAGGAGAGGAACACTCACCAGCCGCACGCCCACACATGCAGAGGCACAGGCCTGCAGCCAGCAGAAACAGAAACCCCTTCATCTCTGCAGGACAAAGAAGGAATGATTTGTCAAGAACTTTCCAGAAAAACAAGATCTCGAAACTGCATCAGGTGAACGAGTTTTCAGTGATTGTTCAGGTCACTGTACGATGAACGCTTGGTATTTCTGGTAGGTTTGGAGAAAAAAAAAACATAACTGAATTGTAATAATAATAATAATAAATGTTATTTCTAAGGCACTTTTTATTTGAAAACAAATCTCAAAGTGCTACAGTTAAGATTATGAAACAAGGTAAAACATCAATAGAAAATACAATTAGATAATTAAAACTCATAAGATCTGCTAAAAATAAATGTTTTTAGTCCTTTAAAAAAAATCTCAGTAGTTTGAGCAGCCATCAGATGGTCGGGGAGGGCGTTCCAGATCCGAGGAGCGGCAGAACAGAAAGCCCAGTCACCCATGGTGTCAAAGAGTTAGTTAAATTAACCATACACAACAGGAATTGGATTCAAATAATTTACAAATTAAACACAACTATGTCTAATTGTAAAATGCTCAGTTGAAGCTGGATGACAGAAGTTCTATAAAAGGGTGTAAGAGAGGTTCCCATCTGATCAAATACCTTCAACCTTGATGTGTCAGGGAGTCAGGTGGCTGAGCGGTGAGGGAGTCGGGCTAGTAATCTAAAAGGTCGCCAGTTCGATTCCCGGTTACACCAAAAATGACGTTGTGTCCTTGGGCAAGGCACTTCACCCTACTTGCCTCGGGGGAATGTCCCTGTACTAACTGTAAGTCGCTCTGGATAAGAGCGTCTGCTAAATGACTAAATGTAATGTAAATGTATGCTTCTCCAGAATGGACAGGTTAGTGAGCTGTACTGATTGTGGGTATTTATAGTCCATCACCTTCAGTATCCAACCCTCTCGTCCCTCCTCCTTCTGAACCCAAAGTATCTCTTGGCAAACAAGATTTTCTTCTAAAGGGGAATGAAACAAAGTTTCCTGCCAATTATGTTAAAACCATTTACCGTAAACCCCGCCTCCTTGCATAGACGGGACTAATGTGCAAACTATTTTCATGATTTAAAGTTTGTGGTTGTCATTTACTTGGTAATCAATTCAAAATTCAAAATGTTGTCATCATTCTCCATCCATTGATTAACGGTTGTGTTTGTTCCAGTTTATTATTATTTAACATACTTCAGTCTCATCTACTCGTGGATATACAGTTACCCTGCACATCACACAACACTCAGGAAAAGGAAACGTAGGGTGAATTCGGGTGATTTGGGAAACTTTTTGCACACATTTTCTCATCAGAGCTTCCTGATTAACTAGTGTCCTGACCCTTCCTGTAACACCACAACAATCACGTTTTGTGATTTCAGTCACATAACATCCATGCTAAACCTAGAGTCAAAGTTATGTGGACAAACATTTGGCCGGTTTTCCCATATTCGTTAAGAAGCTCTTAACGCTAAGAGCGTCTTAAGAACGTTCCAAGGACGCTCTCGAACGCTCTTATGAAGATCTTAGCGTTAAGAGCTTCTTAACGAATCTGAGAAACCCGGCCATTGTCATAGCAGGGAAGAAAACGTTCTGTAGTTTAGGTGTGCCACATAACCCAATGTCCCAGATTACCCAAATTCACCCTATACAAAAAACAAAATAAACATGTATCCTGGAACATTGGCTACATCCTGGAGCGGTATGTTTTCTTTGGTCTTTTTTCTTATTCAGACAAAAGGACAAGTGTATGCATTACAAAACATACAAATCATACAAAGTTGACATATGTTTTGAACAACTTCCTCGTCATTTGACGACCAGATAGAGCGTTCACTTGTCAAAAAGGTGCCATGAGTCTTGTCTGACGGACATGGCAGATAAAAGAATTCAGAGTAACAACATTTTTTTGTGTTGATGCAGACATACTAGTTAAACCTTGTGTTATCTTCGGGTCATTCTGACCCATCAGTCATTGTGACCCACCTTCGTATTGCGACAAATTTACCTCATACAAAAACAAAGTGAAGCATTTTCTTTTAACCATTGGGCTGTCTCAGACACCCCCCCCCCCCCCCCCCCCCCCCCCCCCATTGCAAAGGTTAAAAGAAAATAATTTGTGTTTTTGTTTTGGGTAAATTTGGGTAAACACAACAATGGTTTCGTTATGAACCTTTGGGTCATGTGACCTGAAGGCAGCACAAGGGTTAAATATTGATGTCAACCACAACGAATGTTAGAAAAAAGTGATGTGGAAGAAGTGTATCTGAAATTTGTCTTCTGAGTCTAACTTCAGAAGAATTTTAGCAGATCTGTGGGTTGGGAGGTTCAAGTCTCAATTGCAACTGAACTCCCATAAGATTTTGTTTATAATTTTGAATATTAACTACGCATGAGATAAGATGGTTGAGCGGTTAGGGAATTGGGTTATTAATCAGAAGTTTGCCTGTTCGATTCCCGGCCGTGTCATGTGACGTTACTGGCCGTGTTTCCCAGATTCGTTAAGAAACTCAACGCTAAGAGCTTCTTAACGAATCTGGGTAACACGGCCACTGTGAGTCGGCTCAATGTAACTGCTGTCACAGATATTTTTTGTGTTGTGAATTGGGGCCTCCTTTCACACCCCAGGAAGATGCAAAGTGTCTTTCAGCTCATGATGATTTAGGAAACAGCATTAAAAAAAAAATCAAAATCTGATTAAAATGAACTGCAATGACCTGAACCTGACAATCCATTATGCCAACGTGGTTGACAGATGATGCAAAATGTTCAAAAAAGAAACCAGCTTCTAAAACCAGCTTTCTTTCATCCCTGCAAATAAAAGCCGATAACATCGTTTTCACCTACACTAGGAATGCAGTAGGAATGCTTCTAATAATACATAATCCAAACCATAGAGATATCAGTAAGTCAGCCAGTTTAAAGGCACAATAAATGTGAAAATAAAAAAAGAAACGTTTCTTCCTCTATTAAAATAAGAAACTGTACGTGATTCCTTAACTCTCATATTGCCATCGTTTTCAACATGTATGTTTGACAACAGCACAATATAATTCAGAAATTCAGTGGATTTAGATTTTGGTGTACCACCCCAAGAATTTAATTTGCCCCCCAGCCGCGCCACTGGCACACCGAGTTCCGAACCCCAGAGGAGGGAGAGAAGGTGCGTTGACGAACAACGAGAAGACACAGACGGGAAGCCCCGCGACTGCATATTAGATTTCAGATAACGTTAAAGGGAAGACAAGATATGCACGAGGAAGTAAAAGCCTAAAAGTTCCAGTCTGCCTATTGTTTGCGCTGACACAGAGAGATAAAGAGAGGAATGTTTTTCGCGAGAACAATACTTTGTGTTGGCACCGACGTGTTCATTAGTGTCTGGAATCACCTAACAAGTTTGTGACATGGCATGTGTCATGTAAAAGCATCACAATTTTTCCAGCGGAAAAAAATATGCGTCTCTATTGGCGCTTGCTCTAATCTGCCACAAATCCAAACACCCAAAAAAGTTTAGAAAAAACAGACAAAAATGAATGCGTTTTGTAATCATTTATTTTCATTTAAAAAATATTTCCCGAAGCCAGTACATATTTAATTTAGCTTCCAAACGATTCTCCTTTAAAAGGCCCGTCATGTTCCTATGATGAGAAGGAAACATGATTTCACTGTAAAAGCTTCCTTCAAGCTGTCTAAACAGAAGTCCCTGCTTCTCTCTCTCTCTCTTCTGATTGGCTACTATTTAATCTGCGCTTCCGGGCGCACGGGCAGACAGAAAATAGAGAGAGACAGCCCTATACTGTAATATCAAGGGCACTGCGTGTATGCCGTAAGTAGGCTAAGGGAAGACAACCGCGTTGACCATTTTATGATGGCTGGTTTGACTTGTATCCTGGTTCTCTTTATTACCATTTGCCATGGTAAGTTCGTTAGCCCACCTAAGACCAAGGTAATACTGACAACGTTAAGACTCGCTAATGGTTGTTGGGACTTGTTTACAGGCTTAGGTGAAACTCGCGTTGTTAATGGACCAGCCACCAGGACGGACATCACACTGGCGTCTACGGTGAGTTTTACGTTAGTTTTGTTTCGCAGTTTCTTACGGTTATTTTGTTCACATTGACGGTTTTAATAGCATGCATATAGCCTACTGTATACCAAGAAATATCTTCTCTTTCACCTTTCTAAAAACAGCACCTACGTCGTTTCACTTCTGCTTTTTATTTTTAATTGTATCAAATGTGTCTATGATATCACTGGTTATGTATGCCTGTAGGCTACATGGTATATAATAATTGTATCCCTGTGCATGGCTTGAAAACATTTTTTCTGAACTTTATTCTCTAGTCGAACAACATCTGCACGGACTGCCTCCAGATCGTAGAGCTGTTCAAAGACATGCTTTCTCATGAAGACACTCAGGTAAGCTGTCCCTCGCATTCAACTACGGGCCATTTCAAACAACTTCACTTATATTCTATACCTTAGGGGCTACTGCATCTACTGGCTGTTGTAGCAGGGGGAGCCCATTGTGATGGCGGTGATGTGAGAATGTTGTGTACTAATTGGTACTACTTTTATATTCCCTCGATAACAGATTATTTCTAGATAAATATATTCAAACTTTAACAGTCACAGTCTTGTATGTCTTCAGAAAGAGAAGTGAAAATGGGTGGCAAATCTTGTTCCTCTTTTTGAAATTGTACCTTACATTTTCATCCATCAGCCTTTAGCCATCTGTGTAGCTGTTCGTGTAGGACCACATCTACGTAACTTTGAGCTGTCTGTGTAACTGTTCCTGTAGGGCCACATCTACGTAACTTTGAGCTGTCTGTGTAACTGTTCCTGTAGGACCACATCTACGTAACTTTGAGCTGTCTGTGTAACTGTTCCTGTAGGGCCACATCTACGTAACTTTGAGCTGTCTGTGTAACTGTTCCTGTAGGGCCACATCTACGTAACTTTGAGCTGTCTGTGTAACTGTTCCTGTAGGGCCACATCTACGTAACTTTGAGCTGTCTGTGTAACTGTTCCTGTAGGACCACATCTACGTAACTTTGAGCTGTCTGTGTAACTGTTCCTGTAGGGCCACATCTACGTAACTTTGAGCTGTCTGTGTAACTGTTCCTGTAGGGCCACATCTACGTAACTTTGAGCTGTCTGTGTAACTGTTCCTGTAGGGCCACATCTACGTAACTTTGAGCTGTCTGTGTAACTGTTCCTGTAGGGCCACATCTACGTAACTTTGAGCTGTCTGTGTAACTGTTCCTGTAGGGCCACATCTACGTAACTTTGAGCTGTCTGTGTAACTGTTCCTAGGACCACATCTACGTAACTTTGAAGATCTTCTGCGGACGTCTACCAGGGTATGACAAAATAAATATGTGTGAATCCCTGCTGCAAGAGCAGCTTCCTAAAGCCTACAAGTACCTGACCAACATGGTGAGTCAGAGGTTGTTGTCCACCAGCTGCGTCAGATTGTCTCTGTTTTGCGTCTAATCCACCATGTCAGATGGCTGAGCGGGCTATTAATCAGAAGGTTGCCGGTTCGATTCCCGGCCATGCAAATGTCGTTGTGTCCTTGGGCAAGGCACTTCACCCTACTTGCCTCGGGGGGAATGTCCCTGTACTTACTGTAAGTCGCTCTGGATAAGAGCGTCTGCTAAATGACTACATGTAAATGTCCTTTTATTGGGCTGTAGGTGGCGGGTGACGCTTGTATGGGCCTGGGGATGTGTGCTCTTCAAGCGATGACAGGAGTGTCAGTGATGCTTCCGGACAAGGATGATTCCAGTCTCATGCCAGAGGCTAGCGCCAGCCTGCAGGTAGGAGACCGACCATGACACGACATAAGCAGATGACATAAGCACACAGCATGGCAACGGGCTGTTTATTAACTCAAAGAAAGACTTGCTACTCCTCGAGGTGTCGAAACTTCTATCCTCTGACAGTTTTCTGGCGGGGTTTTGCTTGGCTGCTACAAGGTTTCAGGCTGGTCGTCGAGGCTTCTGTGAAGCCCTCGGCGACACGGCTTGTGAAAAAGGCTGTGCAAATAAAGTTTTGATTTGACACTAGGTGCAGATCGGCCCCCAGTGCACCTTCTGTGTCCTGCTCATTAAGAAGCTGGAGAACATGCTACCAAAAGAGAGGACTGAGGTGACTCCATGTTACACAGATAACATTTACTGAACACCATCTCAGACACGGTTTTCTATTAAGACTTTCCCCCCCTCTTCCCTCCCCTTCTCGCTTGGCCGTTTTGGCCCTTGCAGGATGCCGTAGTCCAGTTGATGGGGGAGGTGTGTGATCTACTACCCGCCAGCTACAAAGACCAGTGCGATAGCTTCGTCGACAAGTACGGCAAGAAACTGATAGACTTCCTGTTGTCGTCCGCCGCCCCCCACTCCATCTGCGTCCTGCTGCACCTGTGCTTGATCAAGGAGGCCCCCGTCCCAGGTGAGTGGAGGAGCACAGGGGGCAAGTAGGGGATGTGAAAGTTTCCGTGTCCATCTATAAGGGCTGAACGATTTAGGAAAATATAATTGTCGATTAATTTGACTTATATTGCGATTTAATATGCGATTATTATATGATTTATTATTAATAAATAGATATATACTACTGATCTCCAGTCAGCAACATAACACAAAGTTCAGAAAAATTAAGGAGAACATACCGCCTGTACCTCTTTAAAAATATTTAGGTAAATCAAATCTAAACGTAGGCTAAGAACATGTGCGTTGCACTATCTTAAGGAGTAGCGTCACAAATATGTGATCATTCGAATGCACGAGTAACAGTAAAGCAGTTTGCAGACGACGGATCAACTTTATATCCTTAACGAGGGGCATCATATCTTGCGTGATGAACGCTGTTACTGCTTGAGTAATTTCGTACGTTAGAGTTAGGCTTTGAAACATTTCGATCAGTGATCCTGTCAGGTGGCATTTGACTTATTTGACACACGGTGTTTGGCATTTTAGCTATGCATCGTACAAGGCTTTGTGGTATTTCGTTAAGGGTCAAAATAGGTTGGTGGTGTTTCCCCGTGAGGTAGCAACGTTAGCCCGGCAGGTTTTGCAAAACACTTGACACTGCGCAGCATCTTTAAAGGCAAAATATTCACACACAACTGACTTACTGTGCCTCTTTGACAATAAAGTGTCTGTAGTGTCAGGTTCTGTTGAGCCTGAGGCCATCGTACAGGTCAAGGTAAAGAGTAAGCGTGCAAGTCGATCCTTCGTCTGCAAACTGTTTTACTCTCGCGTGTCACGTGACCAAAGTAAAATCGCAACCTTTGCGGTTACAAAATCACGTTGTCACATCGCGATATTATTGCAAATGCAATTAATCGTTCAGCCCTACCATCGATACAAACCTCACTTCCTGTTCCAGAGATGCCCCTGCCCTCTGACTGCGAGTCCTGCCGCACTCTGGCGGCGTTGGGGCGGCTGCGCCTGAGCGTTAACGCCTCGGCGAGCCACACCTCCTCCTTCTTGCGGTCCGTCTGCCTGCAGCACCCTGGAGCTATCCCCAAGGTCTGCCCCCGCAACACACATACCTTTCCTCATTTCTGGTGTGTTGTTCACAGTGCAATTAAATCACCCTGACACAATGTCAGGTAGGCCTATATTTCTATTTATCAAGTAGTGCACACTGCACAGTCGATGAGGTCAAGAAAGTTTTATTTACATGCATAGTCAGATCGCCGATAAAAATTGTCTAAAAGCTTCACAGTAATAGGCAGTTCTTTTATACATGGTTTGAACAAGTTACAGGATAGAGACAAGTCACCTGTCACCTTTGAAAGTCAGTTAGTCAGTCTAAAGCAGGGGTGTCAAACATACGGCCCGCGGGCCGGAACCGGCCCCCAAGGAGGTTCGATCAGGCCCGCAGGATAATTTGAAAGTGGAAAAAATGCATAAAAGACATGGAATTAATATTTTTAATTCGCTGCAATTCTTTGCACTCTTTCCATCAGAGTAGAAGACAAGCCGCATCACTGAGACAGACTGAAAACAGCAGACGGTATCAATTAATACCCCTCTCTCTCTCTCTACGTCTCTACTAGGGATGGGCGAACGATGCCTTGTGAAGCTTTGATGGTTTCTTCCGGATTGTGCCGGCCCAAAGAGCCGAACTATCGGCGCTTTGAAAATGAACAGCGTCATCTAGCAGCCGTTTAAACTGGCTGAATGAGGCGTAGTGGTTGTCTCCGACGGTAGACTACCCTACGTTATTCAATATTTAATTAAGGCTACATGTGTTCATTTTGATCTGATATTAGTGCTCACACATTAAAATGTTGTGATACATCCGTAGGCCTTTAGAATTATGTCATTTTCTCACAGTAAAAGTTAAAGAATATCGTACGGGATCCACTGGACTGGGGCGCGAACTTGGGATCCCAGATTCGCATTAACAATATGTAATCGTACAACGCTTTAACCAACTACACCACCGAAGAGATCATTACTTGTTAAAGCGGTTGGACGGACTTTATACGATATGGTCTTTATATCAATTAAACTAGATAACACAGAAGAAAGACATGATATTTTGGTTATTTATAGCAGAGTATGGTATAATTTTAATGGTCCGGCCCACTTGACATCTCCCTAGGCCGTATGTGGCCCACGATGCGAAATGAGTTTGACACCCCTGGTCTAAAGCTTGTGGAAAGTTTCACGCTTCATTTGCAACATGTTTTTGACACCCGCTCATACACGCACTGCAAAAGATCAAACAATCAGGCGGCTTGAAGTTGAAGGCAAGAGGGAACATTCCTTGGGTGTTCCACTTCTGATGATCCACATCTTGGTGCAGTGGTTTCTATTTCTGAGCACAATATGTCACGCACACACACACAGCAGCATTCTTTTCAGCCTGTATAACAAACATTTCCAACACACAATGATGACATTGATGATTGATGGGTCATCAGAGTTTCATCAGGGTTTTTTTTTGTTGGGACAACGTAGTCAAGGCGGCAGGCGTGTGTTGTTAAGGCGACCACGTTAACTGTAAAGTGCTGCGGGGGAACCCTAGTGTCATTGTTCCTTTGTTGGTGCTCTTTACAGTGTGAGGTTTTCACCCGGCTGCACTGGTCCAGCCTGCAGAAGGTTCTGGGAAGCCAAAAGAATGAGTGCCAGGTAATTTGTCGTGAGCCGAGACTACACCCACTTTCAAATCACAACCTGTAAATCGACAATGGCCACGATGCTCGGAGACGGGTTCAGCAACAACAAACAATTGGAACTACTGTTTCGTCTGGCATGCCCATGTGGTTTAACCATATTCAGATCACTTGCTGTTCCTGTGTTGTAGAGGATGGGTCTGTGTGAGTCTGTGGGGCCAGAGAGGCCCTTTGGAGAGGACTCCTGCTCCTGGGGCCCCACGTACCGCTGCAGAGACATGAAGACAGCTGAGCAGTGTGGCGTGAGTACCACTCCACAGGACAGTTAATAACCATCGTCTTCACAAAAAAAAATACTTTTCGTAATTAATTAGGTTTCTTCTCAATCCAACCAGAGTGTAACATTCTGCCAGACATTCATCTGGAAGTGAATGGAAAACCAAACTGCGACATGTCGAAGCTGTTTGAGGAAGTCCTAACTGAAAACAAGTTGTGTAAGATTTTGTTGCGGTTGAATGTTTATGAAATGATATGCGCTATTGTCTTATGCTCTTCCTTTTGCGGAAGAAACTCATCGATATTGCACTGATGTTTGTGTTGCTGGCTTCTTATTTTCACTGTGATTGATGTATTTTAACTGAATTTTTAAGCGCATGCTATGCAATCAACATTAACCAGTATTATATCCTATATCCTTCTAACTTTTAAAGCTGGTCTCTTGAAAGAGTTAAAACATTTCACGGTCCATATCTTTTCACCAAAATGTTTATTTCTTACAAAGCAGCTCACTATGCAACACAAGTCACTTGGACCTGATCATTGCTTGATACACCATTGAAAAATCAGTATTTTCTACATTATAATGTCCACTTCAACCCACAAGAGGGAATTTGGACTCCTTCAGCATCCCAGGCAGGTTGCTGTCAACTTTGAAAATATTGGCACTTGAAAAACACCTGGAGATAGGTCCTGTCAGGCCCCTGTGGAGTGGTGAGTCAAGCGGTCACCAATGATGATGAGTCAGATGGTTGAGCGGTGAGGGAGTCGGGCTAGTAATCAGAAGGTTGCCGGATCGATTCCCCGCCGTGCAACATGATGTTGTGTCCTTGGGCAAGGCACTTCACCCTACTTGCCTTGGGGGGAATGTCCCTGTACTTACTGTAAGTCGCTCTGGATAAGAGCGTCTGCTAAATGACTAAATGTAAATGTGAGTCAGGTGGCGAAGTCACTGGCGGGCCCCGGAGTTGCAAAGTGTTTGGTTTAAAACCCCCACCACCCACAGTTGACTGGTGTGACATACTTTTATTTTCAAAAACCAATAACAAAACCTCAAAGCTCATCAACTAGTTACACATGAATATACTTTTAAAGCAGGTTTATTTGACCATTTCAAGTTACATTTAAAAAGTAGAGTGACAATCAAATCCAAAAAGGAAAAAAAATACATGTTTACATGTTTCTTGGAATCACAAATAAAATGTTGTGGTTGTCTTGGGACAGTCTTCTTGTGAGTTAATCTACAACGAGTCTACCTTCCCCTCCTTCCAGCTCTTCACCCTCGATCATCACGCCCCCGTGTGGTTAGTTGTGTCATCTTCACTCTCCCTTCGCTTCCAGATCTGAAAGGAGAAACACACACAATAACACAAGTAAAACACACACAATAACACAAGTAAGTAAATCATTCAGAAATCACTGAACTTCAGACCAGACTTAAACAGCAGAAGGGATATGAGCTCTGCACCTGAATGTAGGCCTCTGACAAGGTGATCATCTGAGGCAGGATGTCTGTCACCTGCAGATCCTGCATCTCGTACCACTTCCCAGTTCCCTGCAGAAGAACGCGGAGCATCAGAACATCAACATTCAAGATATTTATTGTCATGTGTACAGTTAAAAAAGTTACTCTGTACAATGAAATTGTTATTGTGCAATGTCCTCCTTCCACATAATTACAAGAGAGAAAAATATACATAAATATACAGTCAGAATAAAATAAGCCACATAAATGAAAATTTTCCAGTCATAAAAAATACAATTAAAAAAGTCAATGCAACTCAGACGCTTACGTGATGCAGGACATGTATTCTGTAGGCTCCCTCGGTCGGCTTCCCATCATGCACCACGTTGGCCACCAGGTCGTAGGTGGTGTGCTTCTCTGTCACCTGGGCCTCTTCAGTCAGGTACTCACGAAGATCCACGTTGCTATGGAGACGGCAAGTGCAGAGGAGCGATCAGACAAAACCACACTAGTGTTTAAGAGGGGGGGGGGGGAACGGTCGATGGGTGACGTGCGAAATCCCATTACGTGATGGGGAAGTTGACGATGGTGGGGTTCTTCTCCACAAAGAAGTTGTTCTTGGTGAATCTCTTGATGCAGAAGATGAGGTAGGGAGGCAGTTTGGTCAGTTGGAATTTTTTGAGGAAATTTTCCTTGTATGTTTTATACTCCTACAAGCAGAGGGGGGGAGAACATAATCATGTCACAAGGTGGGTCAACCCTTCCCTCCAAATACGATGCTTTGCACTGTGAAGAGGCCTGTCCTTCAACTGCCCTGTACGTGTGTGTGTGGTACGTGTGTGTTATGTGTGTGTGTGTGTGTGTGTGGTACGTGTGAGATGAATAAATGTCTCTTACATGTACATTTAGTCATTTAGCAGACGCTCTTATCCAGATCGACTTACAATAAGTACAGGGACATTCCCCCCGAGGCAAGTGCGGTGAAGTGCCTTGCCTGAGGACACAACGTAATTTGGCACAGCAGGGAATCGAACTGGCAACCTTCTGATTACTAGCCCAATTCCCTCACCGCTCAGCCACCTGACTCCCTCCCTCTTCTAAAAAAAACAAAACAAGACAGAGTTCCTGCAGGTTAACTGTACCTTCTCCGTGTTGCCGTTGAACTTGCCCAGGATGTTGAAGAGAGGGACCTGAGGGATGATGAGCTGCTCCTTCTCATCCTTGTAGAGGGGGGCCGTGGGCAGGTCAAGGGTGAGGTACAGGAAGGTGGACTCGGACATCTCCTCTTGGTACTCCTCCTTCAGCAGGAGGGCTTCCTTCTCCTCGGGCGGCTGGATACAGGACACCAGGTTAGCATCTGTAATGACCGGCTGCGGTCTGATTGGTGTGTAAACTATGTAGGCTACTCACCAAATCAGGGTGGGGAAGCTTCTTGGAGAATATTCGCATGGAGCCTTGAAACACTTTGGTGATGCTCGCTTCAATGACATTGAGATGGAGGCAAAGGAGGGGAGGAGAAAGGACAGACGTTCATTAGTTCCAGACATGTTCCAGTGAGGAGGAGAACAAAGGAGTCCATCTCCCAGCGAGACTCACAGGGCTTCTTCTTGGTCCCTCCCAGAGCTCCGTGAAGAGCGTTCAGGAACCAGGACAGGAAGTCCACCGAATCTCCTGCAGGAGACAGAGAAGTAGCGGGAACATTTAGGGCCAGGGAGGCACATTCCGGAACAGGCACATTCCGGAACAGGCACATTCCGGAACAGGCACATTCCGGAACCTTTCCGGAAAAGGGATGAATTCCGGAACATTCGACACGACTGCAGCGTCGTCTGTCAGGTGACAGCTGGTGCTCTCACCTTGCTTGGTGATCTGGAAGTTCTTTTTGCTGCAGAGCACCACGGCCTGCAGCATCTCGTGGGGCGACACGTGGGCCTTGAAGTTCCGGGGGTTCCACAGCTTGCGCATCAACTCCCCGAACCGCTGCACCAGCAGGAACATGATGTCACCGGGCGGCCGGCGGATATCGCGGTAGTTCTCCTCTTCTAGGAAGTAGTTACGTAGCGGCGGCACGTTGGACAGGGCCTGGTGCGTTGAAGAGAACAAGTATTACAGCAGTACTATTAATGAGCCTGGTGGTTAGGAGAGGTGTCATACAAATTATGCTTCCAGTCATGTTAAGATCTCAAACTTTGCAATACTGCATGCTAGGCTTTTTGCCATACTTCAATTCAGAGCCCTTTAAGGATATCATGGTGTACGACAGACATACCTGCAGCACCACATTGGCATAGTCATTGGCTTTGATGTTGTTGAGCCCTACGATGCCAGGCAGGTAGGTTGTGCCGTCATAGGCTCTGTACAGCTTGCCCTGCTTGTCCAATCCAGAGATGTGTAGTTTGGTGAAAGTGGGCTTCAGCACATACTGAAAACACAACACAAACCACATCATCACAGGCACATGCCCTGTAACACCAGCAGCTCTCAAATGATCGCTATTTATCTCCTTAGTCCTTACTAATGCAACTATGTAAACTGTTGCTCCCTGATAAAACACCAATTAGCCACTTGACTGCATTGAATGCTTCTGTAACCACAACGCAGAATGCTAGACTAGAACACTCCAACGCTCACCGTAATGTCTTCCAACGACGAGTCGATGATTTCGTAGTTATCAGGCAGGCAGTAGAACTTCAGTGTGTGGAGGTTTAGGAAAACGTGGTGCGTGAACTGCACACTGTGCGTGTAAGCGTGAGACTTCAAACCTCTCCCTGAGAAAGACAAGTACAAGCGATGAGTCTAAACAAGTCGTAATTTGGTTGCTATTCTCTTGATCTTCTAAAAACCTGCTTAACTGCAGTAGTCAACATGAGGTAGCTTACCTTGGAAGTATTTACCACAGATGAGGCAAGCATACACGTTGATGTGGGAAAGTGAGATGGAGCACAACTTTTCAAAGTCAAAGTCCAACACGCTCCTGGAGAGAGAAGTTTATGATGGATAGATCAGTCAGAAATTCGAAACATGTTCTTCCATGACGAACATAAGGCTGCACAGAACTAACAAGTTAACCCCATTGAGAAATTAAGGCTAACGTCTGCTACCTGTTTATTGTGTCAAGGTATGGACAGTGGCGGCTTCTTCGGTCTTCTGAGTCATGAGAGCGGCCAAGTTTGGATGGCACTGTAAAACAAATCACCACGTTGGTAAGCACTCATGTAATTGAACACATACATTAGCTCTAGCTTGCTGCACAAACCATGTGAGTTTAGCTAATACTTAAATAAGCTATGAAGCGAACACCAAATTCATCATTTAAAATACCTAATTTTACTAACTTATGTTAATATCTACTGGTGCAAGTTCCATAAAAACACATTTTAATTGGAAACTGTGTGCTAAGTTTAGTCGGTCCGTGGTTAACGTAGCTGGCAAGTATTAGCCTAGTTAGCTTGGAAGCTACATTTCACTAGCATAACAAAGTGTAGTATCTAGTAAGCTACCATCGTCGTCATCGTCGTCTTCAAAGTCAGCTTCTCGTTCTCTCTTTACAGAAACCATTGTGTAATATTAATAAAGATAGATAAGTTATGAAAACAATTGAGTCAAGCTAGCAGTTTAGCTAACTAGCTAGCTCTAGGACGTTCACAAGTAGCCTAAACGTCTAGCCAATACCCAAAACACCGTGCACCTACTAGTTCCCGGTCATATCTGGGCCAACCAAACCCAACCCCGACGTTTACTAGAGGCAACTACGTAAAGTTCAATCTAGCCATCTTCATTATGAACACATTTCCTGCTCATTTACGTCTAACAACTTGTATATATATAATATATAAAAAATGAATTGATCAGATGATGATTACTGTTGGCGGAACTACCAGATGTTCAACTCAGGGTGCATTTATGTCTGGACAGAAAAACCCTTTCACAAAGCTTGATTGATGTTGCGATGCAGTTTGTTGGGTTAGGGAACAGCTTCCAAGGGAATAGCCAATAATTCACGTTCAAAATAACAACATATTTAAAGTTATATGATTTAGAATGGATATTTTAGGGGATGACGAAGCTCAAGATCTGAAATTTAAACCTGGGGGTCGTTTGGACATGAGCCATGGTTTCTTACACCACATCCGAAGGAACCAGATTGCCAGGTGACCGCAGACCGCAGGCTAGCTACCTTGTGTGATAGCAAACATTGAAGACTTATGCAGTATACTTTGTGGATGTACCTAGTGAAGTCTTTGATAAGTATGTCTTTGCTAAAACGAACGATTATTTCCCTCACTGCTGGCACCCCGGACATGCGCAGAACGGGCATAAGGGGGGCCCCTATTTCTGTTCTGATATGGGTTTTCATCAGACAACTTTTAACGATTTGGCGTTTTTATTACAAATAACGTCGTGAATCAGTGATACAGGTGTGATAGGGTTTCATATTGACCAAGTGTTGTCTTGTTCGTTAGAGATGATTATGACAAGGCGGTGAAGCAAGCTAAAGAGCTCCAAAACCGCAGGCAAACAACTCCTAGACGCCCACGTCGACCAGACATCCAAGTTTACCATCCACGAAGAAGCAGTAAGAATAATTCAATATTTTATTCATTTCAAACTGTCCAATATATCGATCTAGGACTTCCCTCAGTGTGTGTGCTTGTGTGCTTGCAGACGGGTCGGAGACGGGTGTGGGTGGAGCAGATGAGTCGAATGAAAGTGGGTCAAGTTCGGAGGCAGAGAGCCAGGGAACCGAACTGTTCTGGCTCGACTACCAGTCCGACTCCGGAAGTGTCACATCCTTCATCGTACACAAGGTATGCACGTTAGCGTGTGTAACCGGCACCCTGTTATAGTGTTAGTTACTCAGGGCATCAGATGGCTGAGCGGTTAGGGAATCAAGCTATTAATCAGAAGGTTGCCGGTACGATTTTGGCCGTGCATAATGACGTTGTGTCCTTGGGCAAGGCACTTCACCCTACTTGCCCGGGGGAATGTCCCTGTACTTACTGTAAGTTGTTCTGGATAAGAGCGTCTGCTAAATGACTAAATGTATTGCATGTAAACAATGTTATTTTTAACCATGTCTAACACTAACATTACATGTAATGTTGTTGTTTTTTCAACCACATCTTAAGTCCTACAAATAAATGTCCTTGTGTCCCATGTTGACTTACCTCAGGGAGACAAGCCAGAGAGGGTGGTGGAGCGCGTGGCAGAGAGGAACGACTTGGACAAAGCCATGAGGGTGGCGCTGCAGGCTCGAGTTCGACAGGAAATGGACAAACGAGGGGACAAGCGCTGAGCAACGCATCAAAGGGGATTGCTTGAGTCGTCACGGAGACAGAAGGGAGAGTGTTGAAGAAGACAGAATTCCTTCAGTGTCCTCGCAAGAGTCCTATAAATACACATATGATGACAGCCGTATAACTGGGACCAGAGGTACGACTTGAACCTAAGGCACAGAGGATGTTTCAGGAGGTTGGTGGTGTTAACCAGCAAAGCTGAGCCCTATGTGCCAACGGCTCCCAGGAAGTAAACACACAGCATTTTAACGATGTAGATCACAATAACATAACAATTGTCTGCAGAGAATGCTAGTGAACTGAAACAGGTCCATGCAAACTGAACGCATTTGAGGTTTCGACCCTTGAAATTGATCTTCTTGCATCTGAAAATAAGTTGCGAATCACATGATGGGGAAACGGTCATTTTAAAAAGGGAAAGAAAATCACGGTTTATGCAAATCCTCTTCAGGAGAAGAAGAACAAGACATGGTGTGGTTTGATGTGAGGGGTCCCGACCATGTGACTCGACCATGTGACTACTGTTGATCAGCTGACCTGTGACCATCTGGGTGTGTGGACCATGTGGTCTCCCTGATCTGGAGAACAGACTGACACACGGACAGAACACCAACAGGCTCTAGAGACTGTCACCCTGGAGACTGTTACCCTGGAGACTGTCACCACAGGACAGTCTGTTTCTATATCCTGTACCATAGACTCTGTACAAAACGTACTCGTGTGTGTGTGTGCGTGTGTGTGTGTGAGTAGGATGTTGGTGCATTTATTTACAGTTCTTTTCAACATTTTAGATTTTTTTTTTGTTCTCTTTGTGATTACATGTGTTTGATTTGACTGAAGAGGAAATTCAGCAGCAGTTTTGTCTTGGTGACAAATGTACTTCACTCCGTCCTCCATAAGTTATTATAGATATTTTTTTGAGAGAGACTTATTTTTGATACTTTTCTGGAAAGTCCTATGATTGTGGTGTCTGTGTTACAGATAATAAAGGCATTCATTATGAGAAAAAAGTGAGAAGTAGCCTAAATGCAAACCGACTGACTAATATTCTGATTGAGCCCAAGGCCCTCTATTGTCTTCTGAATATATACGGTATGAAAAAACTATTTTCTTTAGGGCCTTACCATCTAATAAGGAGACCTGGCAATACTGCTGTTTTACGCTAGGGGGCAGCACAAGCATTGTTCAACTGAATCTTAGTTTCTTGTTTTGAAGGGGGCGCTGTTACAGGCTGATATACTGGGAGGGTTGCGTCTTCCTGGGTGACGCTGAGATGCAGCCGTACCTCCGCCCGCTAAGGTTGTAGCTCAGTTTGGACACTTGATAGTTTAGTTACCGATTATATTTCTTTCCCACGACTACAGTTCCAACATTGGCTTGTGGGATGGGCACCCAACAAAACACACACTCAAAAGAAAAAGTTTTATATATATATATATATAGGGAATTACGTCTGGAAACACAATCTGATTATTCCGAACAAGCCTGGAGATAAGTAATGCATGAAGACGTGCTAGCTTCCTAGCTTCCTGACTGGGATACATGCTTGACCAAGCCATTACCTCAGTTATGCAAACACTGAACTTGGAGGGGGGAGGGCTCTCTGATGCTATTGGTGGGATGGAACCACACCTCTTAGTTCCTGTACCCCCTGCTCTTTCTAACCGGCCCACACCCCTTCCCCCGCATGTGACTGCAGTTGTTAGAGAGAAACATTACTTTGACGACACAAGTGTTGCAGTTGGTCCCTGTTTTGCATGGGCCCGTTATGCAACATACATTACATAAATAATTGCAAGATTACAGAGGCAGCCGATTGGGATTTTCTCGACCACCATTTTATGATTAGCTATTGCTGGGTATCTTTTGGTTTGATTGGCATAAATTTATAGGCCATTCTTTTTCAAACACTTTAGTTCAAAGACTTGAGTCTGACCATGGCATGAGCCACGGCCTCGACATTGTCACCCCAAAGATATTTGCAGAGGTTTTCTATCTTTGTGTCTTTATTCTTTCCAGTCGTCGTTTTTAGGCCTGAAATCGATTGGTGAACTGTCATTCTGCTAAACGAGAACGCTAACCACAGACAAATCACCTCAGACGTAGCACTGCAGATTTGGGAATGTTCTCAATATCCCGTAAAAACGGACCATCTCACGTTAAGAGACCTAACGTCAAGACATTAAAGAACAAGAGGGTTTGTTGAGTTTTCCTGTCCTTCACTGTTGCTGCCGTTTAGCATGTGTGTATCACAACTGTGCTGAGGTGACAACTGCACCGTTGACGCTGTCGCTCCCAACAATATGAACGTGGCACATTTTTATCTGCAGCCAAATGCTCTAACGCTGAGCTATATCAATTCCTCGGTGTGACGTCCCCAAAGCCAGAAGTCCATTGACCCCAATATGGCTTGTCTGTGGTGTACATAACGGTTAGACATCCTTCGATGCCTATATTAACGTGCGCACGTGGTCTTCCTATCTGCGTCCACGCTCCTCTCTAGGATAGCGAGATTTTCAAGGCTGTAGCCGTTTCCTATCAGTGTGAGAGCGGTTGGTATCTGGAGATGTGTAGCCAACACTTCGCTCCATAGTAGACTGAACACTCGGTGTAATGATAAACGGTGTATTTTGCTTTTCGTCTGTGTGCTTGGCACAAAGTATAATTTAAGAAACACAAATTTTATATGTAGGCTATAACACTTGTATAGATGTCAAATGTATTTCAGTGCGTGTCTTTAATTCACCCTAAATACCAGCACCAACCTATGCAGGCTACACTGAGGAAAAATCCTTTAAGACGGTAGGCCTAACCAAAACTTAATCAGCTTGCAGGTGACATTAGTTAAATTACACACCGGCTGTTCCCCCGTGTTAAAGTCATACGTCTAGGACAAGCAACATGAACTTTGTGGCTCAGTACTGTACAGCCACAACGCACAGCACACCAACTGGTATGTGTGAGATATAATTAGCGGCTTGACCATGCCGACGTGGTCGTGAGTAACAGCTGCTGCAGAATGGCTCCAGTATGAACACCGTTTATCCCTCTACAAATACCAGCTTCTCACAGTTATGAATTACTAAATAGTAGCTAGTAAACTTCTAGGTACTTAAGATAGTCTTGAACTGTGGGATGTCCACAATATATTTGATTTGTTGAACTAAAAGTTATCTTTTGATATAGCCTATAGGCTACAGTATTGGTGTTATTTGTCTGGGTGATCAGTGATTTGATGATTCGGTTGGGGACACAAGGCCGCTGGTGACAATATAAACTAGCTTTCCCTACGCTATATTGTTTACTCGATCAATCTTCACTGACTGTTATTTTATATCTGGTTGGCCTAGTTCCTCGAAACCAAGGAACATCAAGGAACTTTTCACAGTAAATAATATACAGGCGACCTTAATGCGTACTGAAAATGTTGCAAGAAAAATATATTCTGTTCAACTGCTGAGCAGCTGCTTGACTCAGAAGGCGTGCAGGTTACATTGCCTCCAGCAAGTGAATTTCTGAGATATGTGCAAGGTCGGCGGATGTCATCGTCCCTCGGACTAAAAAAGGTCTTCCTTGTGCTGCTCCTGTGCTCCAGACCTACCGGACCAAGTTAGCCCGAGGGAACCCGGGTTGCCGGGAATCAAATGTCGCCTCAGTATTTGTGCCAATAGCCAAGGGACCGTTTGAGAGGCTTCGGTGAAGGTTAGACACGTGTCATGGCGCGGATATTAGCCCCATCACCTCATAGTTCAAACACTACTCACAGTCCTTAACATGTTGGTCATACAGCCACCAAATCAAATGATCAATCCATCCATCAACTTGGGAAATGATTAACTAAACAGGTACGATAGAAACACCATCACCAACATTTTGTTTGTTCAATGGAGTAAGATTAACAGAGCAAATACAATAGAACACCGGGCCTCAATGAACAGTCTGTAAACCATGCAGTCAAATCTATAAATCTGTTTCAACAATAAACAATACCCGATTTGTTTCAATGCTAAGAAGCAAGCTAGTGTTATGGGTAAAGAAAACATGGACTAAATCTACTAACAAATCTTAATATCAAGAGCTAGGCCAAATACACAATGTCCAAAGCTGACTATCGTTTGTGCCAATGCAAGGTAGTGACTGGTCTACCCAATTAAACTGAGAGGATTCAGCTCATAAGATTACCCATGTAGATTTGAAAGTAAACCCGATTTACTGAAGGCTCAGCTGTAGAAAACCTCTGGACAAATCCTGATTTGAATGCATCGCTATATGAATGCATAAATAAAAGGTCGTTGGAAGTGCAGCGGTAAAACCGTTGCGCAATTTATGCTTACACAATGACAGTCTTAAAACCCAAGTCTCATCCAGTCTGAGAATGCACTTTTCAAGCAAAGACAAAAATACCCTTTTCTAGGCCCTACTTTTAATCTCACAAGGGGGTCACAGGGTCCGTCAGTACTGTAGTTCTAAACATATAATATAATGTCAAATTCCAGAGCAACTCGTGGGTGCAAGTCCATACTTGATTGAACAGTGCTTATGAAAAGTCTGGATGGATTGTTCATCATCAGTTATTTAACCTCTGGTTAACCAGGAAGGGCCAACTATAAGTGTTTCAAAAGCTTACCAAGCCCCCCAAACTGACTCGTTGTCTAAATTTAAATACCCTTTGTAACTTTGACAAGTGCCTGTTAAATAAGGTTCTGTGAAGGATTGACCAGTGCTGGTTCTACATTGTTCTTAACTTACAAGGCCTTGGATACCTCAAGCGGAACATCATTAAAGCACCTCGCACAAACTCACAGGTCCTCATTTAAGCACCACCACCTCAGTTGACCTGCTATTAAAATAATAAAATAAAACGACACAGGCTACATGCTTCATGATGGAAAGATGCCTTTTATTTCAGGTAATTGACAGGAGGAAGAAATATCAAAACCTTTAAAGACAGAAGCATTTTTACAGTACAAGCTACCTGTTCCTCAAGATATTGGACGCACGTAGACAGAGCAAGAGTGGTTGTGGGGGAGGAAGGGAGTAGAGGAAGTAGAAAAGGCACTCCTACACTCACTGTAGCCCTGCCAGCTGACCTCAGAGTGGTAAAAACTAAAATAAAAATGGGGGAAAAATAACCTAAACCCAAACACAGGCAGAGGGTGTCATGTAAACATGTCTGGTTTCTCTGTACAACACCAGATAAACTGCCACCCTCCCCCTCGCGTCACGGTTAAGGACACTGATGAGGAACAGCATCAGGCCCAGAGGCTGTGAACTACATTTACCACGTGAGCCGGCGGCGGATCTCTACAGAGGCACACCAAAGCTTTTCTGTAGGACACTTTGGAACCACGAGAGACACGCCGAAAAAGGTTGTCGTTTTATTTTTTCAAAATCAAAAAACGTGATTCAGAAACTCGAGCCTTTCCCGTTTTAGTCGAAAGCTGCCTTCTGATTCGCTTAGCTTCTGTCTCCACGCCGAGTTTGACAACAAATAAATAATGATCCGTGTCACCTTGTGCACTTTTAAGAGCTCCTCATCGCGGTGACAGAGTTGTCCTCAGGGATAACGACAGGCCAGGTTTCTCTGTAGCTACACCCGCCGTCGATACCCAACCTGGGGAGTTCCCTCAACAACCACGTTTTACAAATGTAAAAAAAGACAAGACGGAAAAAAGGAGTTTTTATAAATATAAATTTCAAGGTTAATAACAGACGATCCAATCCACACCATTGTTCAAACTGTTCAGTATAAACTTAGACGTCCCCTGTAGACCTTAGCAGTGACATAGCAGCTTCTGACTTTTCTGTAGTACGCCAGAAAACCGCAAAGGCCTGTTCAGGGACTCGAGAGATACTGCTCATCCTGGGGAGAACTTGAACCACATGACTTCCTTGTTCCTCAGCCTGCAATGCATAGCATATCTTAACCACTGACCATAAAAAAACGTGCCATTTTTACATCCTCCACAAAGATATGGGGAATAAAGCAGGGAAGGGGAACAAGGACAAATGGGGGAAGGTTGCTCAGTACCAATAAATTACTGAAACTGGTGGAGGACTCTTAAGCTCCATTTGATCCCACACGAGCAGACTTGTACCATACGGATGCCCGCAAGGTCCCTTACTAGAGTAGCACCAGTAAATAAACAAGGATGTTGTGTATACGGTCTCCGTCTATCGACACTGATGGTAGGGCGGACCTAGTAAGTATGGACGAACTGAAGCTAATTGGATGGTGATGGGGCATTGGTGTAACGAATACAACACAAGTGTGCCATGTTTCATAGAGATGATCTGGTAACATCCAACCATTCTTCCTATATCCCTTTCCTGGGGAATGTGAAAGACGAGTCAAGAAAGCACTAGACAGCAAAGACTAGAGATGGAGAAGGAGAGGGAGGGGGGGGGTGCAGGAGGGGGTTGACGAGGCCTCAATGATGCCACTACGAGGGAATTTTTATTTTGAAAAGGGCCTTTTCTCCCCTGTGGACCATGAAGGCTTCTCTGTAGTATACACCAACAGGCCTGGGAGAGAAAAGCTTGACAGGTTTAGTATTTGAGCTTTTTGGGCACTTCCCACGGGAAGGAGTCTCGGCCAAAGTGACCGTAGGCAGCTGTCCGCTGGTACATGGGTTTCTTCAGATCCAGCTCCCTGGAATACACAATTAACTCATTTAGCAGCTGTCACACACCAGAAGAGCTCAGAGGCAGGCATCATCTCACACAGCCATAACACGCTCAGGTAATCAGCCAGTGGGGAGCGTCGAGAGCCACAAACAAAACGGGGGGGGGGGGGAAATCAAGAAAAAGGGGACAGAAGTTGAGTCGACTGGCTGGGGAAGGGAAGCAGCATGTGCACTTACCCTGCCTCCCAGCTCAGCCTTGAGCGGTGCGAGGACTGCAGCTGGGAGGGAAAGGCCATCCATCCCATTTAAAAAAAAAAAATGTCAATACGGCACTATTTCATGTATGCACCTTCCTACAAAAGCTAATTCCTTGTCTGTGCAAACGGCATGGCGGATAAAACCCATTCTGATTCTGAACTTTTAACAAGTCATGGAACTTCAGTTGGAAACCCCCCCCCCCCCTCCTCTCTCTGGGGTAATAAAACAGACTTCAGCCTCTAACAGCTGAACTGTGACCTTAGGCACTGCATTTGTTCCGTGGCGCACGGGGGAGGGGGAGCGGGTTGAGAATCGGCGAGCCCTGACTGGCGCATTCAAAAGCCACACAGGAAGCAACAGCAGGAGGCGGACAAGGAATGGGTGTGGCCATGCCACTGTCCAGCATCTGCACCGTAGGGTATTAAAGCCCGCCTCTAGCTGTGATTGACAGCTCAGGCAGACCGTAGAGGAGGCAAGATTAGAAAGAGGGAGGAGCGAGGGGGGAGGGATAGAGAGGGGAGGGTTGTTGATTGGCTTAAGAGCCACGAACACTGAGAGGGTTCTACATTACCTGACAATGACTCCAGGTCGGAGGTCAAAGTTCTTCTTCACGATGTCCAGCAGCTCCCTCTCGCTCTTCTGGGAGGTTCCGTAGTGGAAGATGGAGATGGAGAGAGGGTGGGCTACTCCGATAGCATAAGCCACCTGATAGACCACGACAAGGAATTAGCAGGTTGGACTCTAGGACTTGAGGGAGGCATTATTAAAAATATCAGCTGGCTAGACGAACAAATGTGTTTAAAATTTAAAACAGGTTTGTTTACAAATGTGGGGTAGAACAGCACCTTTTTTTTTTTTTACTCAGAATGCAGCCGTTAATTATTTTCCTAAGTGGGATGGGCGATATTTCAAAATATTGTTGGCACGTTTTACAGCTCTCCACCCCCCCCTCACCTGGACCAGCACTCTCTTGCACAGCTCAGCCTTGACCCCCCCCCCCCCCCTCACCTGGACCAGCACTCTCTTGCACAGCTCAGCCTTGACCCCCCCCCCCCCCCCCTCACCTGGACCAGCACTCTCTTGCACAGCTCAGCCTTGACCCCCCCCCCCCCCCCCTCACCTGGACCAGCACTCTCTTGCACAGCTCAGCCTTGACCCCCCCCCCCCCCCCCCCACCTGGACCAGCACTCTCTTGCACAGCTCAGCCTTGACCCCCCCCCCCCCCCCCCCCCTCACCTGGACCAGCACTCTCTTGCACAGCTCAGCCTTGACCCCCCCCCCCCCCCCCCTCACCTGGACCAGCACTCTCTTGCACAGCTCAGCCTTGACCCCCCCCCCCCCCCCCTCACCTGGACCAGCACTCTCTTGCACAGCTCAGCCTTGACCCCCCCCCCCCCCCCCCCCCTCACCTGGACCAGCACTCTCTTGCACAGCTCAGCCTTGACCCCCCCCCCCCCCTCACCTGGACCAGCACTCTCTTGCACAGCTCAGCCTTGACCCCCCCCCCCCCCTCACCTGGACCAGCACTCTCTTGCACAGCTCAGCCTTGACCCCCCCCCCCCCCCTCACCTGGACCAGCACTCTCTTGCACAGCTCAGCCTTGACCCCCCCCCCCCCCCTCACCTGGACCAGCACTCTCTTGCACAGCTCAGCCTTGACCCCCCCCCCCCCTCACCTGGACCAGCACTCTCTTGCACAGCTCAGCCTTGACCCCCCCCCCCCCCTCACCTGGACCAGCACTCTCTTGCACAGCTCAGCCTTGACCAGCGACTTGGCCACCCAGCGGGCAGCGTAGGCTGCTGACCGGTCCACCTTGGTGTAGTCCTTCCCTGAGAAGGCCCCTCCGCCGTGGGCCCCCCAGCCCCCATACGTGTCCACGATGATCTTTCGACCCGTCAGGCCAGCGTCCCCCTGGCAACAGAACACACAGACGTTTTTAGGAGGAAGAGCACTTCGCAACTGGTTTACTTTTCCGTTCATAAAAAAAGACAACTTGGGACTCCCATTATTACGTTTCATTCAAGTTTACTTTTGGACTTGGTCAACTTCTTGTCCCTTACGTTAACTGTAGTCAGCTTCTCTCCATTCTTTAGTTCTTCAATGTTCTAAGAATTTACAGTACTTTTGGGGGTAAAGGCAAAAAAATCCTGACTACAAACGTCAACATGTCCTCCCTGCTAGCGCCGTCCCCGGAGGCGGAGTCTGACGCTCACCTGACCCGGAGGCGGAGTCTGACGCTCACCTGACCTGTAGGCGGAGTCTGACGCTCACCTGACCTGTAGGCGGAGTCTGACGCTCACCTGACCTGTAGGCGGAGTCTGACGCTCACCTGAGGGCCCCCGATGACGAAGCGCCCGCTGGGCTGCAGGTGGTAGATGGTGTCATCGTCCAGGTAGACGCAGGGCACCACGGCCTTCACCACCTTCTCCTTCAGAGCATCACGCATCTCGTCCAGGCAGATGTCCTCGTCGTGCTGCACGGACACCACGATGGTGTGGACACGCACGGGCAGCATGGCGCCCCGGTCCTGCCTGTACTGCACAGTCACCTGACGACACAGAAAACAGAGAGAGAGAGTGAGAAGAGGCTCCGGGTTAGAGGTCAAGGTTAAAGGTCGAGAGGGAGGGGAATAGGAGACAGATAGTAAGGGGGAGAGAGACAGAAAGAAAAGGGATGTTCCGTCCCTTTTTATCAAGAGAACCATTTAAATAACATGACCTTGACAGAAATAGGCCAATGGGTTCAAATTCCTGCCCTGGCTCCAGTGAGGAGGTCTACCTGGGTCTTGGAGTCAGGTCTCAGCCAAGGAAGGGTTCCGTTGCGGCGCAGTTCGGCCATCTTGGCGTTCAGCTTGTGGGCAAGGACGATGGTGAGGGGCATGCACTCCTCGGTCTCGTCCGTGGCGTAGCCGAACATCAGGCCCTGGGAGAGAAGACAAACAATCAGTTGCAACAACAACAACAAAACGTGCAACAACAACGCAAAGTATTCGTTTGGCTGCTGCTTTAGGCGTAACTACAGCACAGGAGTGGATTTGAACTTCTTGATCCGCAGTCGAAGTGCTCTAACCACTAAGCTGTCCCCCCCTTCCCTTTCTGCGACGTAAACACAGAAAGCTGCTTCGCCTAACAGTGTTTGCTGCTGGTCGGTTGCCCTCAGGGAGGAGCGACGGACCCAAAACACACCTGGTCCCCCGCCCCGATGTCCTCCTCGTTGCGGTCGATGTGAACGCCCTGGGCGATGTCAGGAGACTGCTGCTCCAGAGCCACCAGCACGTTGCAGGTCTTGTAGTCGAAGCCTGCGAACGAGGAGGGCCATTAAAAAAAAGGGCACAGTCAATAGTTTTGAGTGCAGAGTGGATTTGAGGGATGGCTGGGAGGGGAGTGTAGTCGGAGGGAAACGCACCTTTGGAAGAGTCATCGTAACCGATGTGACGAATGGTATCACGTACGACCTTCTGATAATCAACTGTGGCTCGAGATGTCACCTCTCCAGCCAGCAGAATCATTCCAGTCTTGGCAACAGTCTCTGCGAGAGGGAGATACGAAAGTGAAAATGCCTTTTTCGTCATCTGTGGCAGCAGTGTTGTTGCCACAAAACACAATAACCTGCTATGCACACTTTCAATAGAGTGCTAAATAATGCAGGAAAGAGTAGCTGACTTCATAGCAGGATGAGGTTGCATCACTTTTCTCTTACCACAAGCAACCTTAGCATCGGGGTCCTGCTTAAGGTGAGCGTCGAGCACAGCATCACTGATCTGGTCGCAAATCTTATCTGTGGAAAGCAAAAAGGTTTGCAGTTATTGATCGGCTGTCTAATGAACCTTGACTTTTGTTGACGACATCGGCGGCCACACTAATTTTTCACTGCGTACCTGATAGTCAACGTCGGAATATTTCAGTTCCGTTATCCCCAACTATGCATTTTATGTGATTGATCGGGACCATTAATATTGTGATGTCGAGCGCGCCTCAAATTGAGTGTGAAAACCTACTGTACGGCAGTTTTGAGTTTCCATGACCGCAGCCTGGGATCACGTGGTTGGTGACCGTTAAAATACATATCAATTAACAGTTGGCAGTCGCCTTAACATTAAAGTTAAGGCTTGTATGTACCGTTTGAACATGTTAATCCATGCAATGTTTGTGTAGAGCAAGAACTAATCTAACCATCCCGGCTTGGCGGACCACATTTAGACAAATCTTGGGGCTCGCGGCATCACAAACAATACAGTGTACGTATTGTCAAATTCGCATTAGGTTAGCCCATCAGTATTGGCGGGCTATCTTGTCCGTAGGTAAGGTAAAAAGTTATCTAGTGAGCTATGCGCACTTCCTTAGTCACAATAGTAGCCTACATTCTAAGCAGGGAGTTTGCCCTCAAGATTGCTAACAGTTGCAAAAATTATGTCAGACCATTTGGCCCACCCCTCATATGGCCATGCGGCAAGATGCTAGCTAGCTGTAAAACACGAGGCTTGAAATGGACCATTTAACACAGGCAACTAGCATGTCAGGTATCGAAAAATAACTAGATCTTTTTAACATGCAACAACATTTTCATAACACTGTTGGTGAATATATAAAACACGTAACTAATAGGCTAAAATGAAAATCGGCACTTCGTAGGCTTGTGTTTGGCTTGTGGGCTAACCCGGTACTACGGCGTTAGCTACCTAGCTAATATCTTACCGGGATGCCCTTCTCCGACCGACTCCGAGGTGAACAAGAAGCAGTCCTCCTCAATAAGGGAGTTATGAAAACCGTTAATTTGTCCGTTCATCGTTTCTATAGTTGTTTACAGAATACAAACGCTTTAGAAGTATGAAATGTATCAACACAATTACAACCGGTGTTTTAAGCTAATGGCTCCGCTTTCTTGCTCTTTCTACCCTGCTGTGGTTCATTCCAGGCATTCGCGCACTGGATGGCGCAGCCTTCCACTATTTATTCTCGGTCGCGCAGACGTCACTGTGGACTTTACCATATCAAACGTGGGGGTGGAGGTTGGCCTAAAACATGGACCAGGTAGACTTTGAGTTGGAACAACGTGTTCTATGTCTTTCTTTCTGTATCTCTGATAAGTATTACGGGACCAAATCAAGGCTTTTGATTAAGTTACAAAGCAGAAAGCCTAAGTTGATCAGATTTGTCCGGAGGGTAGGGTGGGTGAAAATTGGTATTGAGTTACGTAAGAGATAACGTACACAGTCTAGGCTTTTGACTTCATTGTACAGCTTTTACTTAGCCATAAATATATTTCAGGTTCATCAGGTGGTTACTGTTGGCAATTCTCCTGGCGTAACAATGTTTCCGGCAGCCGTAAATCAAATTGTGAACGTTGGTTGTAGGTCTGTTACACTTCAGTGTATGTTCAAATGGCGGTTTAAGTGGGTTTTATTACACTTTATTGGATGGTGGATTTGATAACAGCTATGAAACACCGCTCATTAACGTTAACCCCGTCACAGGATACTGGTTTAATGCCCTCCAATGATATGTGAAATCCATGGACAGTTGACATATATGACAACACTCAAAATGGACATTGATTGACACATATAGATTTTCAAAATCAGAACCAAAGAGGTTAGGTCCACCATCCAGACGTCACGTAAACTCGCAATATCAAACCCTACTTCTACTTCCAGATTATCAGGAAAAAACGACGCACGGGGAATTGGTAGGAATATAGGCCTACAATAACCAACTATTTTTTTTTACTTTAACCACATATAGTCAAGCACTATGAAGAGGGATAAACAGTGAAGAGCAGCTCTCAGTAGCTATATACTGATTGTGTTGTGTCACAGCACAGGGCAGATGGATGAGCGAAGCTTGTCGTGGCTGATGTACGTGTCTGTCTATAGTGTGAGTTACAGGATATGACAACCAGAGCTCACTCAAGCGTCTTTTAGCCTACATTATCTACAAAACTGATCTTTGGCCAAATCTGTGCCAGTGAAATCAAACACCATAATTGTATTTTGTTGGAGGGAAAACAGTAAACAAACAGAAGCTGCTGAGTCATCAAGGATGTTGGTACGGTTTTCCTTTTCTTTACTGAGAGACATGAGTCATTTATCAATGACACAATTAAACAATTTTTTAAGACCAACCCTGCCTGATCCAATACGGTCACAATGACAATGCATTTCCCAGCGACAAAGAAGTATGATTTTGATTCTATTCCTTTAACGCGGTTCAAGAATCACACCCTATGGGAAACAGAGTTGCCTTTGACCGACTTATAGTCATGATGACAATCCTGCAGGATAATAGCAACGTTGTGTTGAATACCAAAAACTCGCTTCCCTGGCTCATCGCAAAATGAGGAGATTCTTATCAGGAAAACCATAAGATTGCCATGCCATGCTCTGTCCTACTGAAATGATTTTGATCGCCCCACTCCCTAATGGTAGCAGTTATCATCCATCTTATTGTTACACTACAAATGCGCTACGATAAACCGATAAATGTAATCGCTGTGAAATGATTTCGGTGTAGCCTACATTTGCTTTACATGAAAATATGCTGTGACCTGTCCAGTCTTTGCTCTTTTATTTCTGTTTGTGTGTTTTGGTGTCACCGGACCATGTCACCCAACATGTCATTGGTATTGCATCAGTGTCCGACACCGAACGTGACACGTTGGAGGCTAAAAGTTGTTAGGTGGGCGTTTATGTATACAATGAATATGGCATCAGGATATTTGGTCCCTAACAACTATTCCTTCATAAATCGTGTCATAACAAAATCAGTCAAGGTTACGAAACTACCAATGAAAGGCAAACGTCATTGTGTAACATGACAACACCGTTGTGCATGGATAGTAGTGCGTCTTTTACTCACCTTTTTATTGGTTACAAAACCCATGCTAATATTAGACAAGACTGAGCTTGCCTATACTATTTGGGGAATTCCCTAAATAGGGCATTTCAAAGTCCACATCCACATAGTCAATGACCTCTCCACAGAAAATATCCAATACTAGTATGATTGCAATAGTTGCACAGGACCAATACCAGAGCAGAAGGTAGCAGTGGAAAACGTCTCAGTTTGACACTATAGCTATCACAAACCCCACTTACTCTTAAGTTACTTTCATCAGGTTTCAGTTCTCATGCTCTTGTCACTTCCCACCCTGCCAGTCCCTCCTGTGCTGCCGTCACCTCGTTTGGTTTTACTGGCCTACCTCACCTGGACCACCACCTACCTCACCTGGACCACCACCTACCTCACCTGCACCACCACATACCTCACCTGGACCACCACCTACCTCACCTGGACCACCACCTACCTCACCCGGACCACCACCTACCTCACCCGGACCACCACCTACGTCACCCGCACCACCACCTACCTCACCCGCACCACCACCTACCTCACCCGCACCACCACCTACCTCACCCGCACCACCACCTACCTCACCTGCACCACCACCTACCTCACCCGCACCACCACCTACCTCACCTGCAGCACCACCTACCTCACCCGCACCACCACCTACCTCACCTGGACCACCACCTACCTCACCTGCACCACCACCTACCTCACCTGCATCACCACCTACCTCACCCGCACCACCACCTACCTCACCTGCACCACCACCTACCTCACCCGCACCACCACCTACCTCACCCGCACCACCACCTACCTCACCCGCACCACCACCTACCTCACCTGCACCACCACCTACCTCACCTGGACCACCACCTACCTCACCTGCAGCACCACCTACCTCACCCGCACCACCACCTACCTCACCTGCACCACCGCCTACCTCACCTGGACCACCGCCTACCTCACCCGCACCACCACCTACCTCACCCGCACCACCACCTACCTCACCTGCAGCACCACCTACCTCACCTGCAGCACCACCTACCTCACCTGCACCACCACCTACCTCACCCGCACCACCACCTACCTCACCTACCTCACCACCTACCTCACCACCTACCTCACTTGCTTTTCCCCCGAAGCCCTCTCCCTGTAAACAGTCCTCTTCCTCCAGTTGCCTGCCAATGTTTTGTGGTGCCAAGATTTCTTGCCAAGATGTTTTGCATTCTTCGTTCTTTGTTTTTCTCTCTCCCCAGACTGACTGTTTTTGACCGTGCTGGCCTGCTGTGCGAGCCTAGGATTCCCTGCCTGCCCCTAGTCTGATCTCCTGGCCTGTTTGACTGATCTCCTGGCCTGTTTGACTGATCTCCTGGCCTGTTTGACTGATCTCCTGGACTGTTTGACTGATCTCCTGGCCTGTTTGACTGATCTCCTGGCCTGTTTGACTGATCTCCTGGCCTGTTTGACTGATCTCCTGGCCTGTTTGACTGATCTCCTGGCCTGTTTGACTGATCTCCTGGCCTGTTTGACTGATCTCCTGGCCTGTTTGACTGATCTCCTGGCCTGTTTGACTGATCTCCTGGCCTGTTTGACTGATCTCCTGGCCTGTTTGACTGATCTCCTGGCCTGTTTGACTGATCTCCTGGTTTGCCTGTTAACGAGTGAACCGAGCTTTCCTTGCAACTCTGTTTCCTTGTCCTGCTTCAGGGTTCGAACCTGCCAGTCACAGTGAACCTCTCAACTGTCTTACATAAGGTTGTGAGTGTGCTGTCTGGCTCACCAGTCTGGCCCACGTTAGTCTGGCTCACCAGTCTGGCCCACGTTAGTCTGGCTCACCAGTCTGGCCCACGTTAGTCTGGCCCACCAAACAGGAACAATAAGACTCTACAAACAAACCAACTTGAGGAGGAGCTTTATTTTTCCGTCTGGACAGCGTGTGTCTGTTTAGGTGAGTAACCGGAGGGCTTCAAGCTCTGACACGCTCACACCCTGCCTCCTGGGAAGAGCCTCACGCCTCCCTCAGATGGCAACATTCAACAACCAGTTAGTCTTGTTAGGTTTACGGGAATCGCTCCGCCATGCCAGTCAACATCCATCCCAGTTAGTACGTACAGTACAAGCTTGCAGAACCTAATCAATCCACAATAAAAGACAATGAAAGCTAACATTGATCTGCAGATAAAACTTTGAATTTAAATCATTTTTGCTACCACATAATAGTATGCCGTGTGCGTGGATAAATATATAAAAGTAAAAAGAAACATAATACAGTACATTATGTGAAATGAAATATAAAATCAAATGCAATATCACTACACACCATTTTGCATTGAAATGATTGGCCAGCAGGATTCAGGCTCATCGGACACTCATAAGAAAATAAATCTTTTTGGCTTTGATTGTCATCTTTTCTCTATTTGTCATTTACATACATACTCTTGCCTGTTTTAAACATAAAATACACATATAATCACATTCTTTAGTTAAAGTTTCTATCCATATATATATATATATATATTATATTTATCATTGCACACGTGATCATATAACATGATTTAAAAAACAAGATTTTAGAACAGTGACAGTCATTTGGAAAGCGATCTTCCATCACCATTGATAGTGATATTTTAAACCAACCGACAAGCTATTCCTTCCCTTTTTGCACAGATCTAGTCCCTGAAATGAACTTCAAGACATGTTCCTATACAGTACAGTAGCAGTTAAGTTCCAGTAAATAATCTAGTTTCTTTTGTCTTGTTTTCAGTTCGATCAGTTGAAAATAATCAAATGTGTACAATACACAAAAGAAATTGGCATGAAATACATAAAAGTCCTTCTGGTTTCTGCAAGCACACGTATCCTGTGCTGTTCCTTTTCAGCCGTTATCTCAGAGGTCAAACTGTCCTCATCACGTTTAATAAGTCTCAACAGCCAAATATTTTACAAAGAGGAGTCAAAAACAGCACTTAACGGCACAAAATCACAGTTCTGGAATGTTGAGTATGCCCAGCAAACCATGCAATCACATACACACACACAAACACACACACACACCTGCAGACATCCAAATACACAATCACTTCCCTACAAACCCATTCATATAACACATACACACACACAATTAGGTTACAATACAACAGCACACGCACTCCTAAGTTACAGTAACAGCCCATAGGTAAATAGTCTAGGATGGTTGCACTGGAGGTCACAAGCTACCAATCCAACACATTACTTCTAGAAATGACAGAACGGCGTCAGCTAATCACCATGACTACTGATAGAGAAGAGAGGAGGATGAGAGAGGACGTGTGTATGAGGGGAAGAGAAAGAGAGAGTGTAAAGTGAGAGACGAGGCAGGGAGAGGGAGAGATGATGTGAGACACAAAGAGAGGGAGAGTGAGAGATACGAGAGAGATAGAGGTTAAAGACCGTAGAACTAGAAAGAGAGGAGTTGAGAGAGAAGGAAAGAGGATTACAGTAATTACAAGGTACCCTGAAGGTGAACACTGCCCCCTATTGACTAGACACTTTATTGTCATCCTGGCTTTGCTGTACAGCATGTTGAATTCAGTCTAAAACTAAAAAAATGCTGTTGGAATGGCGTTTTTTATTTAGGTGTGGATGCATGCTTCCTTGGTCCGCGTAGGGCCTTACGTTGTACAATAGAGCCATATGGCTATTTCCATGGAAACATAAGACAATTCTCTACTGAAATGTAGACCAGACTTAATCGAGGCTCCAAATTCTGTCCGAATACTTTTCGTGGAAGCTAAATCGCTTACCTTGTCACAAGACTGTTCTCCAGCCCGGACATGCTAATCTGCAGACTAAGTCTCAAGGGCACAAAGACTAATACACAGTTTCAAAACGTCTGAGAAACAAAGCGTGAAGTTGTACTGCCCCTGGATCTCGTCGTGTGAGGCTCTTGAAAAGCAGCCAACAAGGCCCTGCCTCGCCTCACCCTGCCTCGCCCCCTGCCTCGCCCTCCCCAGGGAGGGAGAGGAGGGACAGGAGAGCGAGGAGGCAGAGGAGAGAAACCTACACTTGCATTTTTTTTTTAAGGAGAACGCAAGAAGCTTTTAAAAATAAACCAAGACGAGGGTTCCCCTCCGACCAGAGCCCTGGCCCTGGCCTTGAAGACATGGCATCAGAGAATGTGCATTTTCACTAAAGGAAACATACAATACAGTGCATGTGTAAAACAAACCACACTGAGGAGTTAGCCATGTGGCCCCGTGACAGCAGACCAACAGACAGGGGGGGGACTCAATCACAACCCTGCGTCCTCGGCCCCAGCCCCAGCCCCTGCCCCGGCCTTCTCCCCTGGACTGGAGGCCTCGTCAGCGCCCCCCACTGGCCCGTTGGGGGCGTCGTCCTGGGCGGAGTGCAGACTGAGGCCCTCCACCGCTGGAGGTTTGGGGCTTCCGCTCCGGCTGTTGCTGCGGCGACCGCGGCGCTTGCGCTTGCTGGGGCTGGGGCTGCGTGAACCCTTCATGCTGTCGTCCTCGGAGCTGAATTCAGAGCTGTCGGAGGGGCTGGCTTCAGGGCTGGAGGTGGGCAGCTGGATCTGCAGCAGGGAGGGGGTGGAGGAGAAGGGGAGGGGGGAGGTCGAGGAGGAGGAGGAGAGGGGGTAGGGTGGAGGAGGAGAGGTGGGGGGAGAGAGATAAGGAAGAGTAAGTAAAGGTTCCGGAGCCCTGGCGGAGGCTCTGGAACCTTCTCTCCTCCTCCTCACCTGGAACGGCTCGGTCACTCCTACGATGCTGCTCATATTGTTGCTATAGTAACCCAAGAGGAAGTCTCCGGAACCCTTGGGCAGTTCTTCCTCGGTGAAGGTGACCTGCAAGAGGTTACGGACAAACAGACAGGAAGAGACAGAGAGAGAGACAGAGCGAGAGACAGAGAGAAACAGAGAGAGCGAGAAACAGAGAGAGACAGAGAAACAGAGAGAGCGAGAAACAGAGAGAGAGAGAGAGAGAGAGAGAGAGAGATAGAACATTAGTAAGACAGTCGTACGACCAATCTCTGTATTTCAGTTGCCTTCTTACGATTCTGTACCTGGTGTTCCTGTCGATGGAAATCTGCCTCGTCCTGCTTGGCCCACACATAGCCGACGTAGTCCTTGTGATGTTTGAACCCCACCTGGAAACGCAAACGTTTTATTTTTATTTTTTATAACTCAACGTTTCTGTCATGACCCAGGGCCGTAACTGACAGCCCGTCAACACCGGAGAAACATGAGGTACCTTGTACAGGGCGATCCAATCCCAGGAGCTACGGGCAAAGTTGGGAGCAACCTTGAATCTGGCGATGGCATCTGCTACGCTGTTCCACTCGTCCTCCACCATGAGAGTGACCAGGGGCATGTCCACCTTGTAGGGGAACTAGACACAGACACAGGACCACTGGTAAAGAAACACTGTATCTGTGTTGAACTTCATTCAGCTTTGATTTACTGATAGGACAGTTGGGGAGAGAGAGGAAAGAAGGGGGGGAATGTGGGGTCAGATGGCAGAGCGGTTAGAGAATCGGGCTACCAATCAGAAGGTTGCCGGTTCGATTCAACCCGTGCAAAATGACATTGTGTCCCTGGGCAAGGCACTTCACCCTATTTGCCTCGTGGAGAATGTTCCTGTACTTACTTAGATACGCTGTATCTGTGTTTGCCTATATTCAGCTTTTATTTACTGATAGGACAGTTGGAGAGACAGGAAAGAAGAAGTAAAGAGACTACTAGGTCTCTCGTCGCCCTCTAGTGGTGCACACTACACACTGGAGATAGGGTCCAGGGTGCAGTTTGGGTGGTGGGGGTGGAGGGCGTGGTGAGGTGTCTGACCTGCAGGGTGAAGATGGAGGCGACGGGCTTGTGGTCGCTGACGGTGTACTCCATGTGGCTGCGGTAGAAGTGCTGCGTCACTCTGGTGCCTGTGCTCAAGCAGGACAAGGAACCGTGCTTGTTCCCGCCACCATCGGGGGCGGGGCCGGCCGGGACGGGGGCCCTCAGACGCCACAGGATCCTGTCGGTCCACGCCGGCTTACGCTTCTTACCACTGAGGGGGGGAGGGAGGGGGGATACAGAGAGAGGGAAGGGAGAGAACAAGGGAGGGGAGAGAGAGAGAGAGTGTGGGGGGAGGGAGGGGGATACAGAGAGAGGGAGGGGAGAGAAAGAGGGAGGGGAGAGAGAGAGGGGGGAGGGAGGGGGGATAGAGGCATACAGAGAGAGGGAGGGGAGAGAGACGGAGTGGGGGGAGGAAGGGAAGGAGGGAGACAGTGAGAGGGAGAGTCAGAGAGAGACAGATCATCAAAAGAAGAAGCTACTCATGGCACTCAAGGTTGGAATGAAAAACAAAGTGAGTCTGGACAGCCGAGCGGACAAACCTTGTGTCGTACGTGTGTGTCCCAGTGTCAAACTTGTACGTGGGAGGAAACTTCAGAGGACCCTCCAGAAATCCTTCCAGAACAATCTCATTTCCTTTGGCCTTGTTCAGCTGATTACAGATTTACAGCAAAATTGGTTATTAAACTGAAATAAAGAGTCAATCTGTCACTTTCAAATGTTGGACATAAAGTTTATTTATTTTTTAAACCTAACACACATTATCAAACTGTAATGTTTACTGAAATGATTAAGATAGAGCTCTCGGTGCAAAACTAGCTTGTGTAAAGAGACTACTAGGTCTTTCGGCGCCCTCTAGTGGCACACACTACACACTGCAGGTAGGCTCCAGGATAAAGATGGACACAGGAAGGGACGAGGTTGAGATGTCTCACCTGGTCTTTCTCCCACAGAATAGAATACTTGTTGTTGTCGATGGCTCCCTTCACCACATGCATTTCCAAGTCGTCGATGCGGAAATTCAGATCCCCGAACCAGAACACCACGCTAGGAAGGAAAATCATATTTATGCGGATGTCTGTACATGTACACGTGTGTATGTGTGTACACATGTGTGTGTGTGTACGTGTGTGTGTGTGTGGGACTCACTCGTGGTCCAGGACCCCCGTGGCTGCCTGGGCCTCAAACTGCTGCTGCTGCAGGATGCTCTCAAAGTCCTCCATGCGCTGCTCTGAGTTCTCCATGTGAGCTGGGAGGTGGCAGTTGAGGAAGCACACCGAGTGACCGTACACAGACATACGGGCGCTCACCCCCCCCTTGTTCCCCTGCCATCAGGAGGGAGGGAGGGAGGGAGAGGGGGGGGGGAGGTCAGAGGTCACAGAGTCAGAGAGGGTGCAGCTGTGAGGAGAGGACTGACTACCCAATGGGGGAGGGAAGGGGCAACTTTGAATGAAAACGTGTTCATGTGAAACAGACATTACGGAAATGGAGAGGGGGCGGGGTGAGGGGCAAAATGACTGTCTCTTCATGGGGGCTCAACATTCTTAGCTGCGCCCCTGACGACCAGGGCGTCCCTGACGACCAGGGCAGGTAGGAGAGGAGGCAGACGTGAGGACGTGACTTTTATCTGCCGACAGGAAGCCCCCCCAGCGGTGCTAACGACCTGCAGATGCCTATTATCAATATTTAACTTGGATGAATATTTCAGGTGGGTGTTTACTCTGCTCAGTGTGAGGACTGGGCGGATCCCATCTCCCGCTGGTCTCCCGCTGGTGTCTCTGACCTACGACAGGAGGAACGACACGGGCGGAGAGAAGAGAGACACGGGATGCGCTGATGTTCATCTCACACAGGAAGGAGAGTTCAGAGACCACGCCTTATCTACGTGTCCCTGAAAGACCCGTCGTTAGGATTCGTCCAGACCGGGGCGCTTGCTTTCTGTTTTCTGTTAAGGGGGTCAGATGGCTGAGCGGTTATGGAATCAGGCTACCAATCAGAAGGTTGCTGGTTCAATTCCCAGCCATGCAATATGACGTTGTGTCCCTGGGTAAGGCACGTCACCCTACTTGCCTCGGGGGGAATGTCCCTGTACTTACTGTAAGTCGATCTGGATAAGAGCGTCTGATAAATGACTAAATGTAAATGTTAAGACAGTTCTCAGAAAAATGCCTCCAGTAATTATCTCTACCGCAAAAGGATCCAGCCTGTGAATGCTTGATATGGACGTCTAGGGACATTTGTTTGAGCTTCCCTTGTCTGGTCTTATCACAGAGCTCAGCGCACGTCTGAAGTCCACACAGAGACTTGACGAGCCAGACGCAGAGAGCGGGAAGAGGAAGGTGTCGGGGTCAAAGGTCAGGAGAGGCGTGGCATCTGACACCTCCACAGAAACAGTGGGGGCTTTGTGAGACTGTCTGAGACTGTCTGAGACTGTCGTCTCTCTCCAGACCTGGGGGGCGGGGGGGGGGGGGCAGTCTGTCAGGTGGACCTGTCTCACTGAGCTGGTGATGAGTGTGTGTGTACATGTGTGAATGTTTTGTGTGTTGTGTGTGTGTGTGTATATGAGTAGTGTCCTGTGTGTGTGTGTGTGTGTCTCACCCAGTAGCCCCCCAGGCCTGTGCGGGTGGTCTGGGTCTGGACTCCTCTCAGGAAGGGCAGGTGGTAATACTTGGCAAAGACCAACAGCAGCACGCCCTGCATACGCTGAGATGTCACCTGGGGAGAGAGAGATGGAGGGATGAGGGGGGGAGAAGGAGGGATGAGGGGGGAGAAGGAGGGATGAGGGGGGAGAAGGAGGGATGAGGGAGGAGAAGGAGGGATGAGGGGGGGAGAAGGAGGGATAAGGGGGGAGAAGGAGGGATGAGGGGGGAGAAGGAGGGATGAGGGGGGAGAAGGAGGGATGAGGGAGAGCAGGGTGGGAAGGAGGGCGAGAGAGAAAGAAAGAGGGAGAGAGAGAGAGAAGGAGTGAGAAATCAAATGGAATAGTGTTTGTAAAGCCCTTTTTACAGGCCCTCACAGAGGGCTTCAGCTGTGGCTACAAACAGTAACTGCAGCTCAACACAGAGAGAACAGAAGATGTGTGCGTGTTGATACAAGAAGAGATCACACCTCAACACACCTCGGGCAGATCTGGTGGTGAGACATACTGTTGGCTTATTCAAATATCTGACTTATAATAACCCAGCAAACTGTGTTTATCTCTGTTCTACTCTCTCCCCCTCCCCCTCCCTCTCTCTCTCTCACACAAACACACGTCCACACACACATTTTCTCTCTCTTTCCCACGCACACATACACAAACACACGCGCCAGACTCTCTCACACACATACACACACACACACACACACACAACCTCTCTATCTCTCTCGCTCTCTCTCACATTTGCGTCGAGCCCTGAAGGCTGGTGCAGTGTTTTGCATGAAGCAGTGGACATAAAGGAGGCCATGGCCGCCAGTCTCTCATCTCTGTGTGAGGACTCACTCCACGTGACGGCACACAACACTGACCACAGAGCCTCTGACATCATCAGCAGCCTCAACAGGCAGAGCTGCAACTCGTGCGGTCTGCACCCAGACCAGACGACACCAGGACCAGCATTTACATGTATTCATTTAGCAGACGCTTTTATCCAAAGTGACTTCCAAGAGAGAGCCTTACAAAGTGCATAGGTCACTGATGACAACAAGATAGCCCCCAAAACAGCAGAGCTGCAACTCGTCTGGTGTGCACCCAGACCAGACGACACCAGGACCAGCAGAGCAGCCGTGAAAGACAAGGCCTTTTTCCCCCTCTCCATATTAAGCCCATCTTATCGTCCCATTAGCTAATTGCTTACACAATGAACCATCGTGAGAGAGATCACGTCAGGATCAGGATATGACACAGACTGCACTTCCTGTTTTTTTTTCTGATGTAAATACGCCCCCAAGGAACCCCACCCCCCCCCACACACACACCTACACACACACACACACATCACCAGCTACTTCCTGCGTTTCCTGTTTTGCCTTCCTCACGTAAATGCCACCCCACCCCCCCACCCCACCCTTCAGAAGCCTGGTCGCCCCTGCCTGAGCCTCCCTCTGGCCAGTAACACACTCCCCCCACGTGAACAGCCCTCTCTCCCTTTCTGTTCTCCCTGGCTATCTGGAAGACGATGTTGCGTAACGGTGTGTCTTGAACCGTGAACTGGACAGAGATTGTGTGCTTTTGTGTGTATGGGCAGTGTGAGGGCGTGTGTGTGTGTGTGTGTGTGTGTGTGTGGGTGGTAGCCTGCTTGGCCAGTCTGTGCGAGTGTGTGTTAAATATTTTTATGATCAACATCCCTCAAAGCTATGAGATGTCCTGTAGGCTGTAGTTTACATGTTACCCAGAATAGACTCAACACTGAGCCCCACCAGCACGCAGTGTCTATACAGTGTGTGTACCTGATGTATGCATGCATGATTACGTGTGTGTTTGTGTGTGTTTACTGTATACACAGTGTGTGATGTGTGGTGTGTATACGCATGATTGTATGTGAGTGATATGTGCATACATGATTACGAGTGTGTGTGTGCATGATAACGTGTGTGTGTGTGTGACTTAGGGCTAACGTGAGTTGTTAGCCACTGTGTGAACAGGGTTGTCCTGAATACGAACAGCCATGGTCCTGACAGTAACATCCATGGTCCTGACAGTAACATCCATGCAAGTCTTCCAGAAACAACATCATCTCATTCAATGGATACCAACCTAGTTTGATCTCCAGAAAAAGCCATTATCTTATCTAATCATTATCTTTCGTTTACATAAGTGCGTACCTAGCTAGTAATCTCCAGTAGAAGCGTTATTTAATTCAGTGTATACCTCGCTAATTTCCCTCAGTATCCCCCAGTGTCCACAACACAAAGTGTAACACGTGTTTTGCTGTTGTCAGACGTCCTCTGGGCTTGTTACACCAGCAGCTGATTAAGACAGAAACTGTAGATGCTTCTGGAAGGGGCGGCAGATGTCTTGGGTTAGGATCTGTTTTCAAGACGGACGGTCGATATCTGCCGGCCCTCGCTGCGATTGGTCTCCAGAAGCCCTCAGGTTCAGGATGGGAGGCGGAGGGGGGGGGACATTGAGAGGGGAGGGAGGATGATTAAGAGGAAAGGTGGAGGGTGGGTTGAGGGTGTGGAGGGTTGATGGAAGGGGGAGGGTTGAGGGGAGGCAGGGGGAGGCAGGGGGGTGATGGACGAGGAGAGGGGAGCCTATCGCTGACCGAGGGGTGGAAACTAAGGTGTCTGGTTCCACCTCCCCTTCCTGGAGACGTCGACACCTCACGTCTGCCCAGCATACCCTGGACAGCCAGACAGCCACAGAACACACCTCACGTCTACCCAGCACACCCTGGACAGACAGACAGCCACAGAACACACCTCACGTCTGC
>NW_025813938.1:1947855-1987855 GCF_021917145.1 Hypomesus transpacificus
TATCAAAACATCGGCATTCACAGAGCAGGTGCTCCTTTAAGTGGAGTATTACAATGTTCTACTTTTGGCACTGGCGACATGCATTTCATAAACAAATCATTCACACGACCCTGTCCGCCCTCATCTGTTTAGTAGCGTACTGAAAGGTATGCATATGTTGTCAGCGTCCGCCGTCGATTTAACGATAAACTACAATGTAAATCTATGCCCTTCAAAATACGAAGACTATGCAACCGATTCCGTCGGTTAGGTCCACAGCACCGAGTAAAACACAGTTAATCTAAACGTAACGAAGTATTGGTGCCTCCTAGTGATAGTGTAGAGAAGTGCCGCTTAACCCCAAGGCAGCGGACAAGGTTCCTGAATAACTCAAGGCGTCCACGGAAATTGAGCAACATTTGAAAATCTGGATGTGAAACAATATTCTAGTAGGGAAGCAAATCAGTGACAATGTTTTGAATTTTAAAAGGCATTGAATACTTAATAGCTTAGCCTACTGAAATGTAAACACCACCGAATTCATATTTCAGCAGTTGGACCCTTCTCGGAGAAGTGAGATGGTTCAATTGCATTCAGTCTCGGTTGCCTTACCTATTCTTGGTATCCCGGATGTTTCCATTGGATTTTTGTTGTTGTTGAAGGTGGTAGGCCTACTGTAGCCTACCTAACAAAACGCTATGGGTATTAAAATCCCAATTGGGCGAAACACTTCTTTCGTTTCTCACCCGAGGGTTGTTTAATTCACCGGTTGCAATTCACCAATGAGCAACGCCCCCTTCCCCCCTCCCTCTCCCGACGTAAATAGGAAGCGTTTGACGTGGCAAGGTCCGGACATCACATCGTCGAGCATCACCTTAGAGCGTAGACTAAAAGGCCAGTTGCTACAATTTGTTCATCATACCCACACCTGCTTTCAGGTCGAGTCGAGGACCTGAACAAGCAAGGAGAACCGGGCTTTCAGCGCGCCCTACGCAAAGCAGGGACAAACCATGTGGTGGTTCGTCGTCGCTAGTTTTTTCCACTGTCTGTCGGCCTATGATGTAGATTTGAAGAAACTGGATGGTCTCGCAAAAGCAAAGGTGGAGGTAAGGTAACCTACAACGCGTTCTGTTTCTTTTGTCTGCCTAGTAATCTTACATTTAAGATGGTACGTTAATACATAGGAAAGATCATTTTTTGGTATGCTTGCTTCTATAGGGGTTGGACATTCAAAATATTTATATACGTATCTTGAAAACCGTTAGTAACGGTTTTCAAGTAGCTGGACTGCATCCATGTCGTTGCAATCATATAGCTATGACTACAGTTTCTTTTCCATCCAGTTTGTGCGCGGGCCTGGCATTACTTTTTAAAGATCTAAACTAAGCGAACAATATCCAATTAGTTTGGGAAGTATTTAAGATTCCGTATTTATCAGAGAAACTAACCAACAACCACGGAAATCCGTTGTCTTCATGATGAGAATAGGTCAGTGTTATGGCTACGTGTCTGTAAAATGAGACGAAGTTCTCAAGTTGCATACCTGGCAATAAACATTCATTAGAGACCGTGTAGCACGTAGCCCCCCAGGGCATCCCTGATGGATCACACCTAGGATAGTTTTTACAGCTTTATCCCTTCCACCTCTTGGTTTCTGTACAGTAATTCACATCCGGGTTATCGGGCATTCCACAAAACTGTACTTTAAGGTAGCCTTCAATCCTGGTCCTCAGTGCCCACTGTCCTGTACGTTTGAGATTTTTCCCTGCTCCGACACACCTGATTCAAATGAATAGCCATTATCAGGCTTCCACAGAGCGACTCATTAATTCTGTTCACGTGGAACATTCACTTGTGTACACTTAATATTCACTGTTTCCCCATTATGTTTTATCTTTCACTCTCTCCCTCAGTCATGTGGTGGGTGACAGCTGAACAGGTTGAGAGAGGTAAGCCCCTTTAGCTTTACAATACCATAATAAATACAGTCTCTTTGTTTTAGATTTAAGTATTGTGCTTTGTGTTGTTAATCATTAACTTATTTCCACAGGTCAAAGCCTTTGTCAACCAGGATATTCCTCTTTAGTATCCTTTTCCTAATGCAGTCAAATAGGAGCACACAAAACATATGCTCACTTAGAACTAGGATAGAAACGTGACTGTGTCTGTCGTCTGTGTACAAAACACCATCCACAGGGTGCCCCATAGCTCACCATACACACAGTCCACATCTCCCCTGGTGAACCTTGACCTCTCCAGCCACAATCTGGTGATGAAGCACATCCCTGGAGCCGACCCTGAACTTGTCCTCCTTAACCACTACTACGAGGAGCTGGATGTAAGTCCTGTATTCCCCCTGCCTGCCTGCTAGCGGAGATGTGATTTACTGCTTTACTTTCTACGTGCACTGTTTCTGTGTGTCGGTTTAGGTCAGATTGTCTGCTCAAATGGTTTGAATATAAAATGGTTTCAGATTCAGTGGTTAAGCCGTTGTGACGGTTCTGTATAAGGAGGAGACCTGGAGGGTTGGTTTAGGTGCAGTTCTACAGGCGTAGAGATGTGAGGCCGTCTGCGATAAGCTTGTAAAAATGGCTACACGCATCCATTTGATGAGATGAATGTGTCTGCCCTGCACAGCGCATCGGCCTGTCCGACATGACCCGCTCCGAGATCAACGAGCTCCTGGGCCAGCTGGGCTTTTACAAGAAGGCCGAGCCGGAAGACGAGGTCCCGGAAGAGTTCCGCTTCTCCCCCGCCAAAGACAGCCCCTTCAAAGACGGCGAGGAGACCCCGTCCTCACCCCCGCCCGCAGAGAGCGCCTCTCCAGAGGTAGGGCCTGAGGACGGGCATTCTGACCTGTAGCCCCTTCTCAACTAGCGAAGACAAGCCTCGTCATTGTAGCCCGCAACAGAGGTTGGGGGTTAAAATGTCTGCCAAGCAGGTTCTGGTTCAGCACTTAAAATAAGGTCAGAAGCACAGATTTGGCCCTCCCTAGGCTCACGGTTAAGACGTTTCTTTAGAATCTGTTCGGTTGTTTGTTTCAAGGGCTGTGTTGGGTTGTTGTTTGTTTTTACGATGAATGTCAGGTGTCTTACGGAGTCATCGTCTCCGCTCAACTCTCATGTGTGCTTATGACTTCCTGTTTACTGGGAAACTGAATGACGCTCCAGGCTGTAAATCGTTCTGATTGGCTTGGAGCTGATGACCCGTGTTCTGGTGGCAGAAGTTTTATCACTCAGGAGGACCGCAGTGGAGGGAATGATGTGTGTGATAACTGATGTTACAATAAAAATGACCCAAATTATTCTTTGTATCTGTGCCATTTCTAAACTGACTTTCAGATCTTTATTAAAGTAAAGGGAGTCAGGTGGCTGAGCCGTTAGGGAATCGGGCTAGTAATCTGAAGGTTGTCAGTTTGATTACCGGCCGTGCCAAATGACGTTGTTTCCTTGGGCAAGGCACTTCACCCTACTTGCCTCGGGGGGAATGTCCCTGTACTTACTCTAAGTCGCTCTGGATAAGAGCGTCTGCTAAATGTAAAGCACAGCTTCCTCCTCTTTAGTAAAAGTGGACAGCAGGGCACAGTAAAACACTGCATTGAAAACAATGTTTAAAACAATTTAAAGCAACAAAAAAAAGACAAGTCCAGATTTTCCATAGTTGGTTTAAATTTAATTCACATTTCACTGTGTTTGTATAGAAACTTGTTTTATGACAATGTGTCCAAACTTATGTACAGCATTCACTAGTTTGTGGAAGCCCTTGGACGGACAGGAATATTTTAATTTAGTAATATTGGTCAATGTAAAGTCTAAAAGCACAAAGTGAAATACAACAAAAACAACCAACATTTTTTTTAAATTCTTGAAAAATAAACCGTTAAAATACATATGGAATAAAATTCTCCTTGAACATGTTTTCTTCCTTTGATAAAGTTCAGAAAATATACATTAAAGTATATTCACGAAAGTATATTCTGCCTTAATCATCAATACTCTTACGTTTACCTTTTGTAAAACTGACTGAGCTGTAAGTCAGCTTTCATTTGGGCACAATACTCAAGAAGTCTACGAGGCTAGGTTTACTTATTCACTGATTTCGCACTAGACTTATTTACTGAGCTTTAAAACGTCAAACGTATAGAGTATGGTCTAAACACCTACTAATGAAGCCTTTTAATAACACGCGACCCAAGCATAAATAAAGAACTCTCTAAAACACGTACTTGGTTGTGCGGGCTGTGGTGGAGGTGGGGCACGTGCAACAAGACAGTGAGGCTTCGAGATTCTCCGTCGCTAGGTTATTATGACAAGTGGGGATATTCAGGTGACACAACCGTATCGTGATTCAATGGGGGTTGGTTTTTAGCTTAGCCAGTCAGCGTCGAGCCTTTCTACAATTCAATTCAATTCTAACAATTCAAGTATATATGTTTTAAAAAAGCATGCAGTTTTGGTGAAACCTTTGACAGTACCAGAGTTAAAACGGACATAATGTGAAAACATTATGAAAAGCGTTTTTGCTTCACAATTGCTATCAACAGCTTGGGTAACGTCGAAAATGCATTCAAAAGTTGATCAAATGTAAGCTTTTAAGAGGGAATCTTCCAAAACGCGAGTAATATTGCCTATCCACTTAAATGGATTATAACTGGAGTTTCAGTATAAAATATCTATCTAAGCTTAGAAAGATTGGTAGGGCTCTGATGAAAAGCAGACTTTGGTGTTCTCTTTCTGGAAGAAGAGGGGAGTGTGTCACAGAGAAGGGGAATCCTCCTCAATCCTCCACCACAGTCAACACAAATACCGATGCCATCACGATACCTACACACATATACACAACACGCTTTCCCCCGTGGCACTTACTGGCATCACACCCCGGTGTCTTGGCTGCAGTTGGGTGGAGGGGGGGTGTTAGGTTTGGGGGAGGGAGCAAGGGGGGTGCGATGGTGTGGAGGCCCAGCTCTGGATCACGGGGTGAGCCACACCCCAGCGGGGCCAGGTCAAAGATCGGAGAAGGAGCGTGCCACTTTCATCTCATGCCTGCGCAGGTGGTTGACCAGGGACTGCACGTAGGTGAAGACACACTTGGAGTCTGGCTTCCTCCCCATGATCATCATGTCCTCCACCTCCAGCAGGGGCATGCAGTTAGCGTAGGCCCTGGAAGGGGGGAGAAGGGGGAGACCGGAAGGTAGTCAGATGGAGAATTGGAGGGAGAGAGAGGGGAGGTGGAGAGAGCGAGGGGGGGGGGGGGGGATGGACCCTTAGAACTCCCCCAAGAGAAAAAAAGTCTGTCTGTTGTATATATCTACTGCAGTGTACCGCATAAATCTAATTTCAGTGCAAGAATATAATTTATGAGCTTGCCTATGCTTAAAACAAGTACATTTGGCTGCCAGTTCAGGAAGTGTTCCGGCTCATTCATGTTCACAGCTGTCCCACTCACTCACCTAGCACAACTTGGGACATTCATTTAAGCACTTCTTTTAAATACAAACTAAACTCTATAAACTGTCAAAGGTGAAACATTTAAACTGGGCACATCCAGAAAACATCTTCAGTTTGATGGATCCAGAATTAAACTGTAAGTCATGCTTCCAACCACTAGGTGGCGATAGTCACTTAGAAGCCTTGCAGCGCTGGGGACAGCGCTCTGAAGAGGGGGGCTCTGCTAGTTATAGTCTGACCTGCCAAGCCAGGAGCAGAGAAGAAGAAGGAGAGGGGAAACACTGCAAGATAGGAGAGACAGAGCTCGACCATGGGACCTGCTGAGGGTCAGCATATCCAATAAAAACCCAACTGACAGGATACAGAATGAAGCTATACTTGGTTGTCTCTCTGAGGCTGAAACATGAGGACTTTGTGCACCTTCTCTAACTCCCTACTGGGCCACAATGGTACAATAAAATGATGACATTTTCCAGGTGGATAAACACTGGTGATCCCAAATCCAACGAGAGATAAACACACACACACACACACGTACAAAGGGACCGGCATTTCTCATTCCCAGCTACCTAGTTTCCAAGCTCTGGGTCTCCAACACTGTGAAGCTGCAGCTCCTTTTAAAGTGTGGAGCTCCAGATGTGCTGGTGACTGATTGGCTCTCTGCCTGGACCTCAGCCTTGTGGCCAAACACACACACACATATATACACACACACAGCTACACATTGTTGTGGAACAAACATATCCCCTCTCCCACAACCCCTTCCCCCCCACGTTATATCTCAGCACCGTGGAGAGATTCCTCAGTGGGCTTGCCACCCCTTCCCTCGTCCCTCCCTCCCCCCTTCTCTCACCATGAGCGTAATACCGGCAGGACTGCGACTTTAGGAGGAGTTTTTGGTTTTGACCAGGCCCTTGGTCACCAGGCCCCGGTAGAACTCCTGCAGGTATGTGTACACACACTTCCAATCCGGCTCACGCATCTGCACCATGTCCTCCACATCCAGCAGCTGGGGGCAGTCTGCCAGCCTCCTGCACCCCACCAGGACCAGGGGGCAGGGGGGAGAGAGAGGGGGGAGGAGGAGAGGGGAGAGAGGAGAGAGGAGAGAGAGGAGAGAGGAGAAGGATAGAGAGGGGGGAGGAGAGGGGGAGAGGGGAGAGAGGGGAGGAGAGAGAGAGGAGAGAGGAGAAGGATGGAGAGGGGGAGAGGAGAGAGAGGGGGGAGAAGGATAGAGGAACAGCAACAGAGAGAGAAGAGGTACGGACAAGACGACAGAATAAAAGATGGAGAGAGAGAGGTGGGGGTGGAGAGAGAGAGAGAGAGGTGGAGGTGGAGAGAGAGAGAGGTGGAGGTGGAGAGATAGAGGTGGAGGTGGAGAGAGAGAGAGGTGGGGGTGGAGAGAGAGAGAGGTGGAGGTGGGGACGAAGAGGGAGGCAGAGAAGACAAAGCGGTGAGCAGCCAAATCCAAGGGTTCAGGGTGAGGAAGACAGACAGAGAAAGAAGACACAAAAAAATAAAAACAACAAAAGTTACAGTCTCCGTTTGGACAGACGCATCCATGAGTTGACATGCTTCATGAACATCATGACACATATGTGCACACACTCACAGAAACAAATCAAATAGAAAAAACACAAAAATGGCAAATGGATCGTCGGACGACATCCATTTTGCATTTGTGGTTTTGTTTTGTTGTCGTTTTTTCTGTGCACCGACACAAGAGACCGGGGTGGGGACATCAACAACAGGAAGTGGCTTTGTTTTGTCCCACAAATACAAGAGAGACAAAACAAACAACACCAAGGATCCTACAGTGACTCTACAACACACACACACACACACACACACACACACACACACACACACACTGGTGGTGCACAGGGATGTTGGTGTGTGTGTGTGTGTGTGTGTGTGTGTGTGTGTGTCTCAGGCAGAGGGGTGTGTGGTGCCCAGGAAGAAAGTGACATTGCAACACAGTGAGGAGGTTTGGAGGAAACAGTGCCAGTGTGGTGATCACCCCTCATCATCATCATCGTCATCATCATCATCATCATCACAGTTGTTCTACTGGCAGGTGGCACAAACACTGGCAGATGACAGGTCAGAGAATGAAGGGTCACAAGACCCCAAAAGAAGAGGAGGTGGAGTGAGAGAGGAGGAGGAGGAGGAGAGTAGAGGGTAAGTAGGAGGGAGGTCTGGGCTGCAGTCAAGGCTACTTCCTGTCAGGTGGTCGTTTGGGGAATGGGTATCCACCAATCTCAGTACAGATGGATGGAGAGTGGAGGTTCAGAGAGGAGCAGGAAGTAATAGGAGGTGATCCATGACCTCAAGGACCATAGGAGATGGAGCGAGAGAGACTGATGAAGGGGTAAAATGGTAGACAGACATCTGGAGGAGTACACCTTCGGAAGCCACTGTGCTGTGAATCCATCCATCCACCCACCCATCACCCACCCATCCACCCACCACCCACCCACCCATCCATCCATTGATCCCTGTTGAGAGATCTTCATCTCCCCTCCCCAGCCTGGAGGAGCAGGGAGGCTGGGAGGCAGGGAGGCAGAGAGGCTGGGAGGCAGGGAGGCAGAGAGGCTGGGAGGCAGGGAGGCTGGGAGGCAGGGAGGCAGAGAGGCTGGGAGGCAGGGAGGCTGGGAGGCAGGGAGGCAGAGAGGCTGGGAGGCAGGGAGGCAGAGAGGCTGGGAGGCAGAGAGGCTGGGAGGCAGGGAGGCTGGGAGGCTGGGAGGCAGGGAGGCTGGGAGGCAGGGAGGCAGGGAGGCTGGGGAGTTCAGCCCAGATGAGCCTGAGGATTCCACTAAACCAGGCCTGAATGTTGACGTTACTCAGGTTGAACTAATGACCTGGAGAGGCTGTACCGGGGAACACCTGAGGTCTGTTAGTTTGGGCACGTCGAAGCGAGGAAAGATGGTTATCTCTGGGGTCAAATGTTGGGCTGTGGTTTTGTTGGTGTTGAATGGTCGGTGCAGCAGATGCATATCAGAATCTGGCCCAGCTGAAAACCTCTGACTTGGAGAAAGAGTTTTGTGCTGATGTAGGTGAAATCGCACACACAAATACACACGCTAGTCAGGAACGTCACCCGCTGAAGACGTTCCTCTAAGACTTCCTTCCGTCACGCCGCCGGAGGTCGACCACCTTGCAGCTCGCAACAACACGGACTGTGTCGGTTAGCTCGTGTGACGGACGCCCCAAAAACGCGACAGTACGTTAGGAGTACTCACTCTGCCGTGCTGAAGGCCACCTCGAAGTTGTGCCTGCGGTTGCTAGGCGTCAGTTCGGAGTAGTCGAAGGCCTCTGGGAAGAAGTTGTGCACCAGAGCGCAGAACGCCATACCGTCGCTCCAACAGGAAGAGAAGTTCTGAATCTCCACGTTCTAGGAATGACAGAAGGAAAATAACCGTCACAGAAAATAAACCGCTAATTGCTGCTACCCTCGGAGCAGAACAAGTGAACCTCAGAAGGACTTAGAGGGAGGTGGTTGAAGGTAGCGACCCGGATGACGCGGCTTGGCTCACCTCGTAGGAGCGGGTCTTGGCACGGCACCAGTCCAGCAGCATCTGCTTGATGGAGTTGGCGTTGGGCACGCCAAAGCTGGTGGAACGCTGGACGTTGTTCACCTTGGCAACCGCTTGATTCCCGGGGCTGAGGAAGAAGGCTCAGTTAGCCTCACTAGCTCTCCCTTTTCATTCTTTTTAAAGATGTAAATTATATACATATCTTTGGGGCATTAAATGCTTCATCAGATCGTTGGACAGGAAAGGGAAAGAGAGAGAGATCCAGCAAAGGGCCAAGGCCAGATTTGAACCCAAATCTCTGCAACCTACACGGTACACACTTATCCGGTAAGCTCCCCCCCCCCGTCATGTGTTCTCCAGGATCCTTACCCTCCACTCTCCAGCTTCTCGATCATTGCCCGGCGAGCCTGCATGGCGGACGTCTTGGGCAGCGTCTGGGCCCTCATCAGCTCCTTACGCTTCTCCGCCTGCCGGCGCTCCATGGCGGCCAGACCGCCGCCGCCGCCGCCGCGAGGCGTGGCATCGTCCTCACGGTCAAACACACTGGGACAGAGAGAGAGAGGTCATAGGTCACACACACTGGGACAGAGAGAGAGAGGGGTTATAGGTGAAACTATCTATAATGATTCATTTAATGCCTCGGTCAATGCTAACGCCACCAGAGATATCGGAGGACTGTTCACTCACCTGCCCACTTTCTTAGTGGAGGAGGAGGAAGAGGAGGAGAAGCTGTAGGACTTGGACTGAACAGATCCTTCTGTGGAGAACACAGGATATGGAGGCATCACACAACAAGCCTTCGAACATGACACTGACCCCAGCCACCATCTCCTGACCTAGAAGAGGAAGGGGAGGAGGAACTTACTGTCTGTCTTCTGTAGGTAACTGGACTCCATGATGGTGCTGCGGCTCGACCGGCTGCCATCATCTGGACACACAAACAAACAGGTATCAGCTGTCTGGAGAGGCTTTGAGCGGCTCCCTACAGGGTCAGCAACAGGAGCTGGGGCGCTGCAGGTGAACGCACATTTGTATCATTTTTTGGAGGGCGTTATTTATCAATAGGACAGTAGGTTTATCAATAGGACAGTAGGAGAGAGAGGCAGGAAAGCAGAAAGAGAGGGGAAGTCAGATTTTCATGTGACCAGTGTCATGTGACCAGCGTCATGTGACCAGAGTCCTGGGCCTACCGGACTGGGCAAAGCGGTCTGTCTTGGTGAGCTGGCTGAGGGTTGAGCCGTCAGCTGACTTCTCCACCTTCTTCACCACCACCTCCCCTGCTGCCCCCGGCGTGCGGCCCTTCTGAGCGCGCTCCTCACGGTGCTGCCGCAGTTCCTGCAGACGAGTCTCACGCTCCTTCTCTCTCTGGTCTGAGACGGAAAGGAGGAGGAGGAGGAGGAGGAGGAGGAGAAGGAGGAGGAGGAGGAGGAGAGGGAGGAGGAGGAGGAGCAGGAGAGGGAGAGGAGGGGAGGGGGAGGAGGAGAGGGAGGAAAGGGAGAGGAGGGCAGGAGGAGGGGAGGGGGAGGAGGAGAGGGAGGAGAGGGGAGGGGGAGGAGGAGAGGGATAGGGAGAGGGAGGAGGAGAGGGAGGAAAGGGAGAGGAAGGCAGGAGGAGGGGAGGGGGAGGAGGAGAGGGAGGGAGGGAGGAGAGGGGAGGGGGAGGAGGAGAGGGGAAGAGTGAAAAGTCAGCGGAAAGGAGGAGGAACTGAAAACAAGCTTCACCTCCTCAGACAACACAGTCAGACTAAACAGGGAGGTCATATTTGAGGAGCAACACTTGGTGGATTCTTTCCAAAGCGCCGTCAAAGAGCCTCTGAACCCAAACAGCCTCGCTGCAGGTTTACGACTCCCCCGAGCCCACCCCTGGCTGTGTGTGGGCATGTGCTGTGTGAGGATCAAACAGTCCCAAACAAAGAGGCTAATCGCTCCATCGCTTCAACCGCCAGCCAAGACCAACCAGAGCTCTCCAACACGGAGATATCCTAACGTCCATGCTGCCCCCCTGTAGTCTTACCTGGCCTCTTTCCTAAGTCCCTTGCGTTCTCACCATGACCAAGCTAAACACACAAATCGTCAGTCTAGCAGAAGTGCTAGCGAGATCTGTTTTCTGGGGCTGGATGCAGAGTAATTGTCCTGGCTTTCTCCCCGAATCCCACACTGCAAAAACTCTAAATATAACCAAGTATGATAATGTGGTTGTTAGATTTTAAATCTTCTTGGCCTCGTTTCTACTATAAATGGCTGATCTAGTGACTTAATTGAAGTAAACAACCGGTTATTTAAAGAAAGTTTTCCAAGTCAAATCCACTTTGCACCGCCTGGCATGTTATCTTGAGCTGGTTTTGTTGCACTTAAATTTGACGGGGCGCTTCCAGGAAGAGGAAACACCTCGCCCCAGATGTGCCCAGATGTCTCGCACCCCCAACCCCACCCTCACCCCCCCTCCCTCACCCCCCACCCTCACCCCCCTCCCTCACCCCCCCACCCTCACCCCCCTCCCTCACCCCCCCACCCTCACCCCTCACCCTCACCCCCCTCCCTCACCCTTCACCCCTCACCCCCGCCCCCCGAACACCCTCATCACACGTGGCCGGGGAGGTGAGTGTAGGGGTTCTCTCACAGCATCCAGGCTCATGCACGTTAACGGGAAGTGTAGACATGTCCCTCACCGCCAACCACAGCCCGAGCCACCGCGCTCAATGAGCTTGACGAACAGGAAGCCCAGAGTGTTGAAAGGTAACGTTTGTAAGGAAGGGCGACTTTAACGAGGTGCGGTTGACGATGACGGAATGTGACAGGCTGACGATGCAGGCAGGCACGGACGGAACACAAAAACAACAACAAGACGAATACACACGGCTTCACTCTGCCATGAACACGCCATGAACACGCCATGAACACGCCACACAAACCTGTCCTACCTATTTCCTCCTGGGTACAGCCCAGCATGGCCTCTGGGGGCAGGAGGGGGGGAAGAGAGGAAAACATGAGAGGGGGGAGGGAGAGGGGGGGGGAGAGAGGGCTCACTCATGTAGCTAGAGAGGGAGGAGACCACAGATATAACTAAACGACTGGAAAGAGAGAGGGAGATGGAGAGGGAGAGAGAGAGAGAGAGGGAGAGATAGAGAGAAAGGGAGAGAGAAAGATAGAGCTAGAGAAAGGTAGAGAGAGGGAGAGATAGAGAGAGAGAGAGAGAGAGAGAGAGAGAGAGAGAGAGAGAGAGAGAGAGAGAGAGAGAGAGAGAGAGAGAGAGAAGATGTTTGACTTCCCCTGAAGGTGGGGGACAGGTCTGGTCTGGCCTCACCTCTCTTCCTCTTGCGTAGCTCCCTCATGGCCGCTCGGATCATCTTCCTCTCCTCAAAGTCTTTGGATTCGTCCAGCTGTGGGAAAACAAACAACACGGCCGTCACAGATGGAAGGAATGAGAGATGTCGCCCCCGACAACGCTGTTCCAGCCCCTCCCAGACACACCACAACGCTGTTCCACAGTTAAAAGGGTGAATAAACACACACAGTGTGTATGTTTACGCTGAGGAAAACACCGGCCCACAAATTAGGGATTGGAGCAAAAAAAACTGAGTAGGCAGGATGGATGAAGGATGAATATTAAGTGGAGGATGGATGAACGGATGAAGTGAATGGATGAAGAGAAGGGGTGGGTGAATGCATGAAGTGAGGGATGGAGGAAGTGCAGGATGGAGGAAGTGAGGGAGGGAGGAAGTGAGGGATGGAGGAAGTGAAGGATGGAGGAAGTGAGGGAGGGAGGAAGTGAGGGATGGAGGAAGTGAAGGATGGAGGAAGTGAGGGATGGAGGAAGTGAAGGATGGAGGAAGTGCAGGATGTAGGAAGTGAGGGAGGGAGGAAGTGAGGGATGGAGGAAGTGACGGATGGATGAAGTGACGGATGGAGGAAGTGAGGGATGGAGGAAGTGAATGATGGAGGAAGTGAAGGATGGAGGAAGTGAGGGATGTAGGAAGTGAAGGATGGAGGAAGTGAAGGATGGAGGAAGTGAAGGATGTAGGAAGTGAGGGATGGAGGAAGTGGAGGATGGAGGAAGTGCAGGATGTAGGAAGTGAGGGAGGGAGGAAGTGAGGGATGGAGGAAGTGACGGATGGATGAAGTGAGGGAGGGAGGAAGTGAGGGATGGAGGAAGTGACGGATGGATGAAGTGACGGATGGAGGAAGTGAGGGATGGAGGAAGTGAAGGATGGAGGAATTGAAGGATGGAGGAAGTGAGGGATGGATGAAGTGAAGGATGGAGGAAGTGAAGGATGTAGGAAGTGAAGGATGTAGGAAGTGAGGGATGGAGGAAGTGAATGATGGAGGAAGTGAAGGAGGGAGGGAGTGAGGGATGGAGGAAGTGAGGGATGGAGGAAGTGAAGGATGGAGTGGGTACCATTCTGTCCAGGACCTCCTCATCCTCGATGGCGGCCAGCTGTTCTTCCGTCAGTTTTCCGGAGAGTTCCTCGGCTCTGGGCCGGGAGCTGGATGATCCGTTGGGGATGACGGGGGCCTGGCAGGCCACCTGCACCGAGGGCATCGAGGCAAACACCGGCTCTGACACCATCACCGGCTCGGTCTCCATCTGCACACACACACACACACACACACACACACACACACACACACACACACACAGAGAGACATTAGTCATGGGGACATTTAGGGGGCTGTATTACATTCCTTTGGGACAAATAAAAAATGATACACTGGTTACGTTCAACACATTATGTTAAACACAGGGATCAGGATTTCAAACAACCTTGGAAGGATAAGGGATTAGACCTCAGCCAGACCCGAGCAGCTAGCCAGCTAGCTGAGGCTTCACAGTAGCAGGCAGAGCAACCCTCCACCACCCACACCCCTCCACCACCCACACCCCTCCACCCAGCTCCACCACCCACACCCCTCCACCACCCACACCCCTCCACCCACACCCCTCCACCACCCACACTCCTCCACACCCCTCCACACCCCTCCACCCACCTCTCCACAGCTGGACAGATACCACAGAAGAAGCCAGCACACACACCAGACCTGAACACACCAGACCTGAACACACCAGACCTGAACACACCAGACCTGAACACACCAGACCTGGACACACCAGACCTGAACACACCAGACCTGAACACACCAGACCTGAACACACCAGACATGAACAGCTGTGTTTACAGACACACTGAGGCCCGCTGACAGGCAGGGAGGCACGGACATGGGGGGTGGAAGAGAAAGAGAGAGAGAAAGAGAGAGATAGAGATAGAGATAGACAGAGACAGAGAGAGAGAGAGAGAGAGAGAGAGAGAGAGAGAGAGAGAGAGAGAGAGAGAGAGAGAGACAGAGAGAGACAGAGAGAGAGAGAGACAGAGAGAGAGAGACAGAGAGAGAGAGAGACAGAGAGAGAGAGAGAGAGAGAGAGAGAGAGAGAGAGAGAGAGAGAGAGAGAGCAGGACTGAGTCTCTATACCTCCACTGCTGACAGGCGGACACACATGATGAGTCATGGACATAAACAGCACTGTACTCCAGAAGATACCACTGGCTATTTGACTGTTTATTTTAAGTGGCCATAAAGTCTTTAGATAACAGCTCTAAAAATATCATCCTCTGGCTCCACATGCTTGCTGTAGACTACAGAGGTTAGCATGCTTAGGACTTCACTGCTTTTATTGTAATTGAGCCCCTGTTCAGAATTAGCCCAGACAGCTGGCATTGTCCCCACCAGCCTCCTCTCTCTAGTCTCCCCCTTCTAGGAGAGGCCCAGATCAGCCTCGGCCCCAGCCCCGGCCCCACAGCCCCCCAGCCACCCAGCCACGACCCATTTCCGAGGGGGTTGGAGTGATCAAAGCAGCACTTTGGCTCTGGAGGTTTGGACCCTTGGTTCTGACCCGGGGGTCAGGCTGGAGTGAGAACCACTTGACCGCAGAGGAATGTTATTTGGACGCTGTGCCGGCCTGCAAACACTGACAGACAGGCCCTTTCCTCCTAAAGCTGAGACACAGACAGGTCCTTTCCTCCTAAAGCTGAGACACAGACAGGTCCTTTCCTCCTAAAGCTGAGACACAGACAGGCCCTTTCCTCCTAAAGCTGAGACACAGACAGGCCCTTTCCTCCTAAAGCTGGACTGTCTCAGCATCAACGGAAAGGGAAGCCTGTCTTTATAAAGACACAGTACATTTGCCTGTATTCCACTACACATTCTGTGGCTCTAATTTTGTGTGTGTGTGTATGCATGCTCGGTGTGTTAAGTGTGTGTGTGTGTCTCGGTGTCCCCGCCTACTGGGTTACGCCAGAACTGTCAACGTTCCATCGTTCCTGTCTCTAACCCACACAGGTGGACAGGGGTCAAGTAAGGTCATCATGCATGCGTGGAAAACAGCAGCTTTGTAACAGCAGACCCTCCCTCCCCTCCGTGCCGGCTGACAGACAGCATCAGCAGCTGACCCTGAGGACTCTGTCCTTCTGTCCAGCAGGACAACAGAAGGTAAAGCCACACATACCTGCCAGATATCCCTCAGAATGTCCTCCACACTCCCACACAGAGCCCCTGCTTTCCCCTGTCCTGGCAGCTTGGCCGCCATGGCAACAACTTTCCACCGGCCTGGCAACCCTCACCTCCTGTGCACTCTTTCCAAACGGAGCGTGCTTCGTATCAGAGGTGCAAAGCCTGTCATTTCGACCGCGCATTAAACAGATGACAGAGTTTAGCCATGTCAATCACCTACTGTCACGTCTCATTTGCTAGCCCCAAACTAGTCATGTACTGACTCGGTGTGTGCGTGTGATCAGAGATGTATTTCTCACCCTCTAACTAGTGTGTGTAGCCTGTATGTGTGTGTGTGTGTGTGGGTGTAGCCTGTGTGTGTGTGTGTGTAGCCTGTGTGTGTGTGTAGCCTGTGTGTGTGTGTGTAGCCTGTATGTGTGTGTGTGTGTAGCCTGTGTGTGTGTGTGTAGCCTGTGTGTGTGTGTGTAGCCTGTGTGTGTGTGTAGCCTGTGTGTGTGTGTGTGTGTAGCCTGTGTGTGTGTGTGTGTAGCCTGTGTGTGTGTGTGTGTGTGTGTGTGTGAGAGCCGTAAGTGTTGGTTCTATCTGTGCTGGCATCAAGCTGTCTAGTTGTTAGAAAGAGACAGAGGGTCTGATGATAAGAGTCTCTTCAGCTGGCAGCTCGCTGGTTCTACTCTCTGCACCCAGTCACAACACACAGCTGACCCACTTTCCCTGCAGTACAGCACCCTCTGTTCAGCACTGGCTGCCCCTGGCAGGAACGGTTCCTCAAAGCCCTCACACTTCCAGACTGTTCCATGATGTATTCATTTAGAAGACACGCATGTGGTGGCGGTGAAGGGGGAGATTTGAACCTGCGACTTCTCGATCTGCAGTGAAATACTCGACCCACACTCATCTAACACACTTATCTAAGCTCTGAGACTTCCAGACTGTTTGTGTTGAGTCTTTAAAAACAAACTGTCTAGCAGCCAGACACGATGGGGAGTCGTGGGGAGAAGTTGGGAGCTGTTTGAAGAGTCATGGAGATTTCAGGCTTGCTGACAAACAAGTCACTTCCTCCCACAGCAGGAAGTGTGTCCCTTTCCCCGACAGACACACATTCTCACACGCACACACACACACACACACACACACACAATAACAGCACTGCCAGAGGTCCAGTAACGCTGGGATTAAATCTTGAAACTCACACTCTGATTCTGTCACACAAAAACAGAAACGGTCACTGAGAGCTAGAGGCCGGCAGGGGAAGGAGAGCGAAGGGAGAGAGATGGTCGGGCTCTGATCCGGGAGGAGAGGGGATGATGTGGGATAACAATAGATGAAAACGTTTTGCCGTTGGAACATTTGATCCTCTGGTTAGAGCGTGAGAGGACAGCACTGCACGTACGGCTGACAGGAGGGTTAATACTGCATACCTGGCAACCCAACCACAAGACTCTTTCTGGTCCAACAGCCCAGAGATAAACCCCGCCTATGAAAGAAACTAAACACGCAGGTAAACTGATCAATCACTCCCATAAACAAAACCAGGTTCCAATCAAAACCTCAGATGGCCACACCATTTTAAAGGGTCATATTCCACATTAAAGGGACGTGACAGATGAAAGCTGCTCTGATTAGACACTCGAGGACTAACAGGAAGGTTAGGAGGGATAGGCGTCACGTCAGGAGGGTTGAGCGGTACCAGGCTGTTGCTGCGGGAGACGACCCCCAGCAGGGAGGAGGTGGAGGAAGAGCGGCGTGTGGCGAAGGTGGGGGGGTGGGGCACGGCCACGGTCTTCGTCTCTCGAAGAGCCTCGGGAGTCGTTGTGTGCTCCGGCCCCCACTCTTCTCTGGGCGTCCCCTCTGTGTCCCGGGGGCGGGGGTCTGGGTGGAGTGGGGCGCCGGAGGGGGTGTCCTGGTGGAGGGGTGGAGGAGCCGCTGGCTCGGGGAGACCCAGGGCCAGGCACAGGGCTTCAACCTGCCGGGCCAGCCTCTCCTGCTGGATCCTCAGCCTCAGGTTCTCCTCCTGGAGGCCGGCCAGTGCGGAGGCCAGGGGGGCAACCCGCGCCGAGGCCTCCTCCAGCTTGGCGTTAACCCGCTTCCCGAAGGCCTGCATGTCGGTGTGGATCTCCCCCACCGCGCAGCGCAGTCTCTGCTCCAGCCCACACACCCCTCCCTCCTCCTCCTCCTCCTCCTCGTGCTCCCCCTGGGCCAGCAGGTCCCCGATGGCCTCCTCCAGACCAGCGTCGGCACACGGGCTGTCCGGACCGCACAGCGCCCCCGGTGGCTCGGAGGCCGGGAGGAAGTCCAGGTGGACTCCAGGCATGGCTGCTAGAGTCGCCGCTGACGTCTTAACAGTCCTCTGTCACCCCGCAAGTCCGGCCGCCTCACTTCCTGTTTCCTCCCAATCAGGATCCAATCGAGTTTAGAGGAGAACTGGATCAGGCGCTGTGGGAATTGGGAGAACCCCCCCCCCTTGGAAACGGTTTGTGAGAGGAGAGCAGGACGGCGACTGTGCCTCTTTGGGGACGCGGTCCGGAGCAACACTCGCTCTTTATACACTCGCAACAAATCTGCCCTCTTCAGTGTCCCAGCCGTGACAGCCAATGAGCATGCACGGAATTCCGTTTCCAAGGCAGCGGAGGCCCCGACCCCCTTTTTTTTTCAGGTGCCGTGGACGAGTCTATTTATCACTGGCCGTGCCATTATTCCACTGAGCCAGGCAGGGACCGAGGCGGAGGGGGGGGGAGGGTTGCTGGTGGCAACAATTCAACTCCCCCCCCCCCCCCCCCCCTCCGCCCACCAAACTCTTTCAACTCCCCCTTTTATTTAGAGCTTGTCCTTCACACCTCGATTGGCAGGCAACTGGGTCTTAGGATGGAGCCCCGGGCAGGCTGCAGGAGTTCTACTGCCCTAAAAGCGTTTCTGACAAAGCCCAGACCGTCACACCTGCCTGAGAGAGAGCAGTTGAAAGGTTGGGGGTTGCAGGAGAGATCACGGAGGGACACACAGAGAACCGACTGTAGAGAGAGGGACTGGAGAGAGTCCCTCCAGAGAGCTCCAGGATATCTCTGCTACGAGGGGGAGCTGGGCTCTGGTCCTTCCTGGCCCTGACCCTGACCCACCCTGGTCTTGACCCTGGCCCACCCTGGTCCACCCTGGTCCTGACCCTGGTTCTTCCTGGTCCTGACCCTGGTCCTTCCTGGCCCTGACCCTGGCCCACCCTGGTCCTGACCCTGTCCCACCCTGGTCCTGACCCTGGCCCTGGCCCTGGTCCTGACCCTGGCCCACCCTGGTCCTGACCCTGATCCTTCCTGGTCCTGACCCTGGTCCTTCCTGGCCCCTGGCCCACCCTGCTCCTGACCCTGGTCCTGACCCTGGTCCTTCCTGGTCCTGACCCTGGCCCACCCTGGTCCTGGTCCAACCTGTCCCTGGCACAGTGAAGGGTTCCTGGATCGGAGCGTTGATCCCTGGCCTGGCTGTGCATGCATCCCCACACGGTGTCAGTCCAGAGGAGATGGTGCCAGCTGCTCCTCACTGACGTGCCCTGAGAGCTCGGTGCGTCAGGCTGAAGGCTCTGAGATGTGTGGCATGCTGTGTGTTTACAGGAGGCCGCGCAGCGCTGAACAGGGTCAGCGTTCATGTGCTGTAGCGATAAGCACTGTGACACTGTTCCAACGACGCACTTCTGGCCTTGAACACACTGAACACATTGTAGTAACTGCACTACAAGCATGTTGTTTTGGATCAAAAGGTATGCTAAATGAATAACATTTTAAAGTATGTTCTGTATGGCATTGTTCACGAAATAATGCGAATGAAATTGGCATTCCCTTCAACCAGATATTACCGATAGTCTTTTTAGTCCACAGTGCATGGAACAGAGAGACACTTTCTACATAGTCTTAATCTACGTACATGTGGATTTCTACTAGCATCTGTGTGTTGGTGGTTTCAGTGTGAATCTAAAGCAGCTGTTTGACTCAAACGGACATTAATTGCGTCCGTATCAGATAAGTGACGATGCGCTTGGCGGCCTCTTCAACTATTTACAAGAGTGTTGCTAAGAATATTCCCAGCAGCTTTGTCCTGGACATGGCAGTAATGAGACAGGGCTTTCAGACTGACCCCACTCTCTCTCCAAACAGACACACCTGTCATGGCTAAATGCACTTAAGAGAACAAGCGTACATAAACACAGAGATAAAACAGGTACCAAGTAGACAGAGGCCGGGCATTTCCTTCCAGATGAAAATGACTCGTACAACCAGTGTGTCGGATTGGTTTCACCCCCGAAAAACACCACTTGGTCTCATGCGTCCAAACCAGCAGTCCCCTTCCCATAGGCACCAGACCAGACTGCAGCAGTGACGCCCCGTGTGTCTCCCCAGGCTGCGCCGACAGCGGGGAGGTCCTGGGGTCCGTACCAGGTCCACCCAGCCTGGCAGGCTGTCAGGGGGTCAGAGAACAGGGCCCCACGGAGCCCCTCTGGTGGGCTCAGCCAGAGGCCCCTGGCTGGCTGTCATCACCCACCCTCTCTCCTGCACCCCGGACTCTGAGACATGGGATTTATGGCCCGGGCAGACAGGCAGTGGACAGAATGGACGTGAGGCAGACAGGTGGGCACAGCTGTGTTCAGACCAGACCAGGGTCAGAACGGGCATCCATAACCCTGAAGCAGCAAGTCTCAGCCTACTGTCACACACACACACAGTACACACACAGTACACACACACACACACACAGTACACACACACACACAGTACACACACAGTACACACACAGTACACACACAGTACACACACACACACAGTACACACACACACACACACACAGTACACACACACACACAGTACACACATTCTGACTTATCAATCAAGCTGACCCCACGACGAGTCAGCGCCTCTCTCTTGTTCTCTCTCCTGGTGTTCCACCCCTCTGTCTGTCTCTCCTCGCCCTCTCCTGATTGGCCCCTTTCTGTGATTTATCTTCCGTGAGGAACAAGCCGTCTGTCTGAACTACCTTCACTCGACACACATGCATCAAAGGATTCCAGTCACACATACGCAACACCAACATATCTGTACCTACGATATCTGAGTGCATGTGTCACTACCACACCAGCCCTCTATTCTGCCTCGATCCCAAACTGTGTGGCTCTCCTTAGCGGGGCGTCCTTAACGGTTCACAGGGAGGAGAGCGCTGATAAGAACCGGGGGAACGGGGACCACCAGAGCAGCTGGAGACCACCCCAGCAGATCTGAGAGATTTTGCTCGCTCCGCCAACCAACAGCAATAAAAACTGATTAAAAGAACTCTTAAGAACACAGTTAAATCCACTATCTCTCATCTCGGATTACGCCATCATCCCAAACAAGGGACGTTTTTTTTTCCCGGAGCACTCACAGTTACTGTTGTTGAACAGCTCGTACCATATATAGCCCCCCAGCCACCACACACACCCCAAAACTAACTCTCCCACTCCCCTGATGTTCCAGGAGCGACCAGGAGGTGGCGCCCTCTCTGGCCCCAGACCAGGCGGGTGGCGCCCTCTCTGGCCCCAGACCTGCCCTCCTCTGGGTGATGCTAACCTAGAGTGATACGTCTGCCAGCAAAACTTCTCACAATCTCATTAGCCAGGCTATTTCCATGGCCTGGGTAATGAGGGAGAGGGAGGAGGGGGAGAGGGGGGGGGGGGGGAGGGGAGAGGGACAGGGAGACGGGGGAAGGAGAGGAGAGGAAGAGAGATTTTTTCCCCATCTCAGTTTCTTACACTAGCCTGACGTTGTCATACTCTAATTCTAGTCAAAATATGAGTCTGAAAACTGTCCGTTGGGCTGTGACTATGGGGCGTGTTTCAACCGAACTCGTAAAACAAATGCCTCTTCGCTCAATTGGATAGACCTACAACCAATCAGAGCAACGTAATATGTTGTTTGTTGAAAATGAATTCAACCCAAGCGCTCTTTCGTGACGTTGTTGATTACGTTACTGTTGATCATCTGTGCATCATCGTATAAAGCCCGCCCTGGCAATTTCATTGGTCCGTCCCGATTCTGGTTTTCTGTAGTTGTCCCCAATACGAGACCCTCCAGACCCAACTTCCCGACCAAATTTTTTTGTGGGCGGGGAGAAGTTGGGCTGGCTGCCAGGCTACTCTCACACTGCAAACACCCACAAATTCATCAAATGTAAGCGTAGAAATACTAGTTATGCGCTTGCTTATGCTGAAAACAAGTCAATGTGGGTGCCAGCGCAGGACAAACATGTTTGTTTTGAATCACTGTGGCGCCCAGATGCAGACCTGAGGTGCTAAAGCAGCATGTGATTCTAGCAGGCTTTTGCAGACCACCACACACTGGCAACATGTCACGTTTGTCAGGTTCAGTCCTTTCTCCTGACTGCTATGACAGTGGACATGATGCCAAGTTAAAACTCGGATGACTGATGTGTTCACCATGCTATATCCTAAGGGATTAGGACAACCTGATTGGTCAGAGAAACACCTAGAACCAATAAACATTTGACAGATTTAGTCTCAAAGCTAAAACAGTAAGAGCAGCGTTGACATGTACAGTACCTGTTTGTGTTGGCGAGAGTCAGTCAGTCAAGCAATCAAACATCTCCTGATGAAACGTGGATGAACTCGCTCTCTATTTAACCGTAACTGTCAGCTTGTGTGAGACACCAGTCTTATCTGTGTCTCAATCTGTGTGTGTGTGTGAGAGAGCGTGCGTATGCGTCTCACCCTAGGCCTAACTAGTTAAGACAGTCTAAGGGCACATCTTCAATCCCCCCACGCCCGAGCCCAAGCCCTCCCCCAAAACAGCTCCCTCCTCTCAGCCCTGATCAACCTGCCCCCTGATCCCCTTAACCAGATTACTGCTTCCCTCTGCATGGGGGTGGAGGACGAGACCATTTAAGAGTAAACAAAATGACCCAATGCTCCAGCTCAACGCCCCCCCCCTCACCCTCGCCCCCCCCCCCCCTTTCAACACTCCTGGCTAATGGATGTTAGTGTACACACCCCCTCTCCCCCACAGCACTCTAGGGCCTAGGTGGGGGGCTTGTGGCGAGGGTCAACAACTCTACTAGATTGCCTGACTAGATATCTTCACAAAACAGCATTCAGCATCTGACCACCAATCACGGCTTGAGAACCAGGGAAGGGGCGGATGCTCTGGAGTCCCCTGAGAGGAAGTGATGAACGAATGATGAAGGGGGGATGAAGGGGAGGGGGGGTGAAGGAGGGATGAAGGGAGGCTTGCACTGCAGGAAGGCGTGCAGAGCCTGGAGGTGTGGAGGCGAGCGACTCCAGTCCGACAGGTGGGAGAGAGGAGTCCTTCCAGACACGAAGAGGAACGCTCAGAGGGAACGAAGAGGAGCGCAGAGAGAGCCGGAAGCCCCGCCCTCCCTCCCTCTCTCTCTCCTTCTCTCCCTCCCTCCCTCCCTCCCTCCCTCCCTCCCTCCCTCCCTCCCTCCCTCCCTCCCTCCCTCACCTCCTCTCATACCTTACAAGGACAAATGTGACCGGCTACCCACTTTGTATTTCATAAACACCCTCCTTCCTTGTCCTCTCTCTCCCTCCCCCCCCCCCTCTCTCCTTTTCATTACACTTCTACGACACTTGAACTAAGTGACCTTTATGAAAACAAAACGTAAAAAAATCCACCAAAATCCACTTATTAAAATCGAGAGTTGACAGGAATTCAACTCCAGATCACACAACTTGTACTCGCTGAGGGTTTTAAAGGTTCTGGAACTAAATCTTACCTGATGATAAGACACTTTGTTACACTGTAGCCTGTTGAGTTAACAGTATAATTGTCGTGCCTGGTAGCTGAGATGTGGTTACTGTGCACTTTGACTGGTAAATATAGACAGTATATTGTCTCTGCCCAACGAAACACTGACAGAACTCTACACTCCTGGTGCCTGATGCCCGACTGTGCTCTCCATATGCACCATTTGCATTTGTCTTTGGATAAAAGCGTCTGCAAAAAGAATGAAAAGGTCCGATGTACCTTGAAGGAGGATCCTGACGTGAGGCTGGGGGGGGAGGAGGAGGAGGAGATCTTGAAGGGCGACGCTCTCAGGCCCAGGGTCAACTCTAGAGACACAAACATCAACAAGGCCTGTAAAACACAGTGTACTCAAGCAGAGCTCCTGCACTGTTTAGGCAGTGTTTACCCATAAATATCTGTGAGTTAAACAGACACAAATCCTCAGAACGTGTGGAAGAACATGGCGCAACGCAGAGAGCTGGAGATGAATACTTCTCAGGTCACTTACGCTGCCAAGCTGTCGTAAACCCAGAGGTTTGAGTCGCTAACACGGGCACCGCAGCACAGCTAACGTAAACATTCCTGTTCATCCCTCTCCACGTACACACATTTACCCTTTTTGGAGACTTAACCGTGCACAAACACACACACACACTTTAATGTCCACAGCTATAGAACAGGCGTGATGCAGACTTCCAAAAGCTGTTGGGTGGTGCTGAGGGAGATGGAGACATTTTCCAAAGCCTGTCTTCAGTCACCCACACACCCACACACACACACACACACACGGTTAGCACCCAAAAAAGGAGTTCACGGCCGTCACAGCAAACTGGGCTTAGCAGAGACAAACCGGGTCTTCTGGAAGAAGCGCAGTGGGGCTGTCGGGAGGGGGGGGGGGGGGGGGGGGGGGGGGGGCTGGGCAGAGGAGGGGGCCTGGGGGGTGTAAGAGACTCACTGGGGGCTCTGACAAGCCCGTTTCAGGCATGGTCTTAAATAAACTGTTTGGGTTGGAGGTCCCGGTTGCTGGGAAAGGTTTCGAACACAAGCCTGGTTGTTTGGATAGATCTCCACAGCAGCTGTGACTGAGCTGCTTCTGGGACAAACCAAGATACACCCCACACACACCTCCTCACACACACACACACACACACCTCCTAACACACACACACACAAACACAAACCTCCTAACACGCACACACACACACCTCCTAACACACACACACCTCCTAACACACACGTTTCTCCTGCCTGCCTCTAACTTCATAGACTGGGCCCGGGTGAGTGCACAGGCCGGTCAGTCCGCAGTCTGACTCCGCAGGAATGTCGTGGAGAGGCAGCATTGTGCTGCGAGAACACCATACAACCCGCTCATTGTTTAGCGTCTCTGTTCCCAACCTACTGGCCTCCACCTCCTCTACACCCATACAGCCTGGCCCAGTAGGACAGCATAGCCACTCTGCTGTCTTATCCTGTTCTCTCTCCCTCTCCCCCCCTCTCTCTCTCCTCCCACTAGTCCCAGCTCCCCGGCCCGGACTGACCCGGGTCAGGATCAAAGTCGGTGTTTTGTGGCTGGGTTCGCGTGGCGCCTCTTGTCTCTGACATCAACAGGGAACCCAGTGTGACGGGACTCTAGAGTGGGGTTAGGACAGAGGATACATATCTAAACCACCGCCCCCCCCCCCCCCCCGCCCTGGTCTAGGCATAGTTACATCGCCTCTGTACGTACACACACACACACCGAGGATGGTTAGCTGAGCTGGCTTTGGCACTAAGCTTCAGCATAATCATTTCAGAAACTCCAGCACTAAGCAGGAAAACATCTCCATAAAAAAAATAAAAAAAACTCTGCTTCATTGCCACGAACACACGTGTCGGGGGTGCGTGTGTGTGTGTGTTTGTCGACGCCTGTTCTCCTACCTGCTCTCTGTCCCACAGTGTTGGTGGTGAGGCGGGGGCCCATGGGGGCCAGGGGGGCCATTCCCCCCCTGGAGGAAGAGGACGTGCGGCCATCCTTGATCTCGATGGTGAGGAAGGTCTTCATGTCGGGCTGGGACGCTGCCTGGCTGTCCCTCGTCACAGCTGTTCTCCCTGGGGTCTGCTCTGCCTCGCCGAAGGTATGCCTCAGCTTTTCAGCCGTCTGCCTCGCCCCGCCCACGCCGCTCCGCGATTGGTCAGCCGAGGATTGGGGTTGGGTGGCCACGCCCCGCGGCCAAGAGGAACCCTGCCGTTGGCTCTCCGAGGAGGAGGAGGATCCGAGGCGGGGTCTCCCGGGCCGGTCTGCAGGGGTGCTGAGGGGCGAAGCAGTGGTTCCGGTCGACTGAGGTGTTCCCACCGAGGGGCCCTCGAAGAACTGGGCTCTGGCCAGGGAGCTGTGGCTGGCTGGAGGAGGGGGGGGCCCCGTTCCTCAGAGAGCCCCTCTTCAGCAGTGAGATGCTCGGGCCGGGGGCGGGGCCGGGCTCTGTGAACTTGCGCACCCTGTCCCGCACGGAGTTGGCACGGCTGAACGGGGCCGACGGCGTCTCTCTCTTCTCTGGCGCTGCGGGCGTGCGAGTAGAACACTTGATGAACCGACAGAACAGAACCCAGATGGGACACGGGCGAGTGTGCGAACAGAGACAGACCTGCTCTCTTCGAGTGTGCGAACACAGAGACAGACCTGCTCTCTTCGAGTGTGCGAACACAGAGACAGACCTGCTCTCTTCGCTCCTGACTCAAACTAACCCCTCATCACCGCTGGAACACTGTCTCCAGGGGCAACATACAGCAAATCCACTCAACTCAAAAAAAGTCTTACTCTTCTCCAAGTCTCCTCCTCTCACAGCTCTCTACAAATCCCTTTTTTTCCCCCCCAACTCTCCCTCTCTCGTGCTCCTGCCTCCTTTTGCTAGAATTCTCTCCCTCCTTCCATCTCTCACTCCTTGTTGCCGTAGTAATGAGCGGACAGAGTCTCCCTCTCTCTCTCGCTCTCAGAGGTGACGGGGGGGGTCAGATCTTGAGCACCCTGAGGTGATTTGGCCTGCTAATCTTCGGTCACTCATCTCATACTCACGTCACGGAGGGAGTAAAGGGAGGGAGGGAGGACAGAGATAGAGTAACAACAGAGGTTCATATTCCAGCCAGAGAGGAAAGAACAAAGGGAGGGAGAGAGAGAGACAGAGAGAGAGAGACAGAGAGAGAGAGCGAGAGCGAGAGCGAGACAGAGAGAGAGAGAGAGAGAGAGAGAGAGAGAGAGAGAGACAGACAGAGCGAGAGAGACAGAGAGAGAGATAGAGAGAGAGATAGAGAGAGAGAGAGACACAGAGAGAGAGAGAGAGAAAGAGAGAGAGAGAGAGAGAGAGAGAGAGAGACAGAGCAAGAGAGAGAGAGAGAGAAAGAGAGAGAGATGGAGAGAGAGAGATAGAGAGAGAGAGACAGAGAGACACAGAGAGAGGGAGAGAGAGATAAATCCATCTTCCTTAGATGTTAAGTGTTTTTACACAGCTAAGTGTTTACATGGGAAGAGACTGGGGACTATCTTTCCTAAAGAGGTTGCATCCTGCGCTCCGACTGTGTTCCCTGTGCTCCACCCCTCAGCCCTGACCCTATACGGTCATGCCTCCCCCCCCGCCACCACGCCTGATGGAAGCCATGGCGCTGGGACGGGGGCAGGGTGCCCCGTGAGCCATTACTCAGGAGCTAGGGACGCAGTCCTCCTGCTCTTCACGGGAGACTCTCAACACCCTCAAGCTGTAGCTCTCTATGCCACCAGGATGAATGGGAGGTTGTGTGTCTGGCAGTGAGTGTTTGTTTGTGCGTCTGGCAGTGAGTGTGCGTTTTTTGTACTTTGAGTGCTTACCAGAATCTTTTACTTTGCCCAGGGGTGCAAACGCAGGCTCTCTGCTTAGCAAGACCTAGTGAGAGGAAGGAGAGACAGAGAGATAGACAAAAAAAACAGAAAGAGTGAGATAGAAAGAGAGAGACACAGAGAGAACAGCAAAAGGAGAGAAAAGAGCAGACAATTAAATAATAATAGTAAAATAATAATAAAAACAACATCTCTACAGAGAAGCCCATTCGCGTGTACATCCGGACTGTAGATCAACGGATGTGAAATACAGTCTGTACAACAGCCAGATAGTCTCAGATGATGAAGCTGAGTTGATCTGTAAACGTCACCGCGAACTCTGGGGTTGAGGGGCCACAGTGACAGGAACACACACACACACACACAGTGTTTGGTGTCTCGGAACCCTGTTCTATTTAGGCCCTGGCATGTTTACAGTAGTGTCAGGAGAGCAGAGTAATCTCCGTATTCTCTGGAAGCTTCTTGAACAACCTCGAGGCCGCTGTCGAATAAACACATGTATGACGTTGACGACGTGCCGTCACGGCAACCCCGCGTTTCCTTTGTGAGGTCGTGAGCCTTCTCCTGGCTTTGGGGCAGGGTGCTGTTCGTTTGGGTCGGGTTGTGCTGGTTCTCCAGGGATGAGACGACCCAGAACCCTGCGTCTCTGACGGCAGGCCAGGAGAACCTGCGGTGAACCAGGAACTGGCAGAACCGATACGAGACCTAGGGGGACTGGACCAAGGTGTCACTGAGGAATGGTGTCAGGGCCCCTTTCTGTCAGAGAGCGGGTAGTCCAAGTACGAAGTGAAATAACACACTGCAGCTAGACCACTCCACCTTGTGGTGCAACGGCATCCTCATTTACTGAGTTTGAATGTTGAAGTAGTAATGATTAAACGGTAAGTAGCCTGTGTTTTGATAAGTATTCAAATGTTTTTATACCGTACCTTCTGTTGTAGGATGTCCACTTTTTCCTTGCCATTGAGCAGGCCATTGTGGGAGCCTGGGGCTCTCCTGGACAGAGTTGCCCCATCAGGCTGCTCTAGGCTGGGCTCTGGGATGGGCTGGGCAGGGAGGCCGTCTGGATGATGATGATGATTGGTGCTCTCCGCTTCCGAGTCCGTGCTGGAGGAGGAGCAACTCATGACCACCTCCGCCTCCTCTCCCTGGCCACGCCCCTCAGGGGCCGTGCCCACGCTCAGGTCAGACGTCCCGGAGTCGAAGCGTTTCCGTGACAGCGGGCCGGAGATCTCGGAGTCCGTGAGGGTTCTGGGCCCCAGGCTGGAGTCGGAGGTGCCCGAGTCACGCCTCTGTCTGACCCGGGACTGGGAGCCCACGCTGCGGTCCGAAGCTCCAGAGTCCAGCCGGGCCCTGAAGGCCGAGCCCAGCCCCAGGCTCCTCTCAGAGGCTCCAGAGTCCAGCCTGCCCCTGGGGGCCGTGGAGCCCAGCCCCAGGCTCCTCTCAGAGGCTCCAGAGTCCAGCCTGCCCCTGGGGGCCGTGGAGCCCAGCCCCAGGCTCCTCTCAGAGGCTCCAGAGTCCAGCCGGGCCCTGGGGGCCGTGGAGCCCAGCCCCAGGCTCCTCTCAGAGGCTCCAGAGTCCAGCCGGGCCCTGGGGGCCGTGGAGCCCAGCCCCAGGCTCCTCTCAGAGGCTCCAGAGTCCAGCCGGGCCCTGGGGGCCGTGGAGCCCCCCCCAGAGTCCGATCTCTGGCGTTGGGTCAGGACCAGGTCGGGTTCAGCTGTGGCTGGGTCACGCTGCGGCCGTCCCAGCAGGGGCCCCGGGCCCTCGTCCCTCCCCAGGGGGTCCAGAACCAGAACCATGCCTGGGTTGGAGCCTGCTGCAGGGAGACAACACAGCCTGATTAGAGGGGAACTCATGCAGCTCCTACGGTGGGCACCCGCTCATCCTCTGGAACCACGACTCACTTCCTGGTTCACTGTTTACTTCCTGGATTTCAGCTGTTAGGAACTTAGCTAGGGTGTAGGAGCTAAGGTAGGACATATAGGAAACTCAGAGGATACACACAAGATGTAGAAGATGTAGTAGGCATTTCCTTTGTGTCAGCCTCGTGTATCCTCTGACGCGGGCAGGCATCCGTGTGTGTGTGTGTGAGCAGGGATGATCAGCAGAACCATAGGTGGACGCCCAGTGCAGGAAGTGTCGGGGGTGGGGGCAAAGGGGGTGAAACCGAGACCAGGACAACTACTTCCCCCCTCCCCCGTGTCCAAACTCCGCCGTTCCTCCTCCTCTCCTCAGGAAACCACACTCCAAACAACCTGCGATGCCGACATCCTCCCCCTCCTCCACTCTTTCTGCCTCCCCTCCTCCTCCTCCTCCCCTTCTTCCTCACGCTCCCTGGGCTTGTAGAGTTGTGCTGGGCCCTCAGACACCCAACACAGCACACTCTTCCACAGTTGGATCCTGGTTGTCTACAGCAGCCATTCCCTTTTCCATTTTGTGGCACACTTGCACAGGGCTTTTGAAAAAGTTTCGATATGTAGAAAAAAAGGTTTGGGATTATTTTTATAAAAAGTTCTAAAAGGTTTGAAAAGTTGCAAATATAAGCGATAAAAAAATAAAAATAGGTTTGCATTCTTGATGAGTACTTGATGAGGACTTAACTAAACTCTACTGTACTTGATAAACGGCCAGACTGTAATATGCAGGAGGGGGAACTACTTTCCTCAGACCTCCAGGGAAATCTGTTCTCAATATATTTATTAATGTTTCATACTTTAGTTTTAATTGGTTTGCCGGCTCATAGATTGGGAATCACTGGTCTACAGTATGTCATAGACAGACACACACACACACACACACACAGCACTGTAATTTACAAAGCAAATCAAGAAGGGAAAGTCCCAGTTGTTTCCGTGGCGACCACAGCCTCCTCCTTCAACCCTGCATGCCTGGGGGTCACCAGGGGGTCATTCCAGAATCTTCTATTAAGCCAATAGATCCCTACAGCCGATGGGCTCTACTCTATAGAAATGACCTGCGCTTCATGACGCACAATCACTCGGAAATCACAAACACAACCAAACAAGCCAGCAGTTGATGAACTGGGAATTAATGGTTACGCAACGCTGTCCGAATGACAATCACACAGCTGGTGTGCAATCAACACAAACACACACACACACAAACACACACGTCTGACTCCCTCACATGTTGGTCTATGTGAGCAGCCCCGGCTAGGCCTAGTGATGAGCTCCATCAGCTCCAATTAAGAGGAGAGAGAGAGAGAGAGAGAGAGAGAGAAAGAGACAGACAGAGAGACAGAGACAGAGAGAGAGAGAGAGAGAGAGAGAGAGAGAGAGAGAGAGAGAGAGAGAGAGAGAGAGAGAGAGAGAGAGAGAGAGAGACAGAGACAACATCACTCACGTGCCCCTGCTTTGGTGGTGTAGCTATGCGGTGTTGTCCTTTGTGTGGCGTAGTATTCTGGGAAAACCCTCAGTTCTACTTGGTAATGAGAGATTTGAAAATAACCACACAAGAGTCTAAAGTGTCCCCTCCCCTCCATCCCCCCCCCCCCCTCCCCTCCATTCCCCCGGTCCACCAGACACAAACGCAAAACACCACCACCACCACAGTGAAAGGTTCTTTGGAGTGTTCAGTTCAAAGTGACTGTTTGAGGTCCCAGTCAGGATGAAGCACATTCCGTTGTTGTGTGACTCGGGACCAAACAGGTCATTTCCTAAATCACTGCCTTGTCAGAGTAGGCTAGGGGGTAACTTAGAAAACTGACGACCCCAGACCATGTATTTCCCCAAGCATCCCTGTAGATACCCCATCTTACTGATCTGTTGTGGCCGGGGAGATAAATTCGTTTGTTTGTCCTCTGTCCCCCCCAGCTCCCAGTCCAAGTTCAACCGTATCCTTTCTTCTTTCCACGGAAACGCTGTCCCGCCCGCTGAGGCGACAACCCCCTCCTCTCTGTCGCCTCCACCCCCCCCCCCCCCCCCCCGCCCTATCCTGTCGGTTCCTTACTTCCTGTGTCTGTGTCTCAGCGTTGATTCCCAACGGCTGAAACAGTCCTGTCCTGAAGCAGTCCTGTCCTGAAACAGTCCTGACCTGAATCAGTCCTGACCTGAAACAGTCCTGACCTGAAGCAGTCCTGACCTGAATCAGTCCTGACCTGAATCAGTCCTGTCCTGAATCAGTCCTGACCTGAATCAGTCCTGTCCTGAATCAGTCCTGACCTGAATCAGTCCTATCCTGAATCAGTCCTGTCCTGAATCAGTCCTGTCCTGAAACAGTCCTGTCCTGAATCAGTCCTGTCCTGAAACAGTCCTGTCCTGAATCAGTCCTGACCTGAAACAGTCCTGTCCTGAAACAGTCCTGACCTGAAACAGTCCTGACCTGAATCAGTCCTGTCCTGAATCAGTCCTATCCTGAATCAGTCCTGTCCTGAAACAGTCCTGTCCTGAAACAGTCCTGTCCTGAATCAGTCCTGACCTGAAACAGTCCTGTCCTGAATCAGTCCTGACCTGAAACAGTCCTGTCCTGAAACAGTCCTGTCCTGAAACAGTCCTGACCTGAATCAGTCCTGACCTGAAACAGTCCTGACCTGAAGCAGTCCTGTCCTGAAACAGTCCTGACCAGAATCAGTCCTGTCCTGAAACAGTCCTGTCCTGAAACCGTCCTGTCCTGAATCAGTCCTGTCCTGAATCAGTCCTGTCCTGAAACAGTCCTGTCCTGAATCAGTCCTGTCCTAAAACAGTCCTGTCCTAAAACAGTCCTGTCCTGAAACAGTCCTGTCCTGAATCAGTCCTGACCTGAAACAGTCCTGTCCTGAAACAGTCCTGTCCTGAAACAGTCCTGTCCTGAAACAGTCCTGTCCTGAAACAGTCCTGACCTGAAACAGTCCTGACCTGAAACAGTCCTGACCTGAATCAGTCCTGTCCTGAAACAGTCCTGTCCTGAATCAGTCCTGACCTGAAACAGTCCTGACCTGAAGCAGTCCTGACATGAATCAGTCCTGACCTGAATCAGTCCTGACCTGAATCAGTCCTGTCCTGAATCAGTCCTGTCCTGAATCAGTCCTGTCCTGAAACAGTCCTGTCCTGAAACATTCCTGTCCTGAAGCAGTCCTGTCCTGAAACAGTCCTGACCTGAATCAGTCCTGACCTGAAACAGTCCTGACCTGAATCAGTCCTGTCCTGAATCAGTCCTATCCTGAATCAGTCCTGTCCTGAAACAGTCCTGTCCTGAAACAGTCCTGTCCTGAAACAGTCCTGTCCTGAATCAGTCCTGACCTGAAACAGTCCTGTCCTGAAACAGTCCTGACCTGAAACAGTCCTGACCTGAAACCGTCCTGTCCTGAATCAGTCCTATCCTGAATCAGTCCTGTCCTGAAACAGTCCTGTCCTGAAACAGTCCTGTCCTGAATCAGTCCTGACCTGAAACAGTCCTGTCCTGAATCAGTCCTGTCCTGAATCAGTCCTGTCCTAAAACAGTCCTGACCTGAAGCAGTCCTGTCCTGAAACAGTCCTGACCTGAATCAGTCCTGTCCTGAAACAGTCCTGTCCTGAAACCGTCCTGTCCTGAATCAGTCCTATCCTGAATCAGTCCTGTCCTGAAACAGTCCTGTCCTGAAACAGTCCTGTCCTGAATCAGTCCTGACCTGAAACAGTCCTGTCCTGAATCAGTCCTGTCCTGAATCAGTCCTGTCCTAAAACAGTCCTGACCTGAAGCAGTCCTGTCCTGAAACAGTCCTGACCTGAATCAGTCCTGTCCTGAAACAGTCCTGTCCTGAAACCGTCCTGTCCTGAATCAGTCCTATCCTGAATCAGTCCTGTCCTGAATCAGTCCTGACCTGAAACAGTCCTGTCCTGAATCAGTCCTATCCTGAATCAGTCCTGACCCTAATTGCACGGTGAGGTGAAGGCAGGGAAAGACCTGTGTTTTCTGTCCTCTTTAAACAGACCTCTGGGCTCGACTCTAAACAGCGGTATCACTTTGGTTGTGTGAGTGTGTGTGTGTTCTCTTTTGAACCTGTTATATTCCTGGCCTTTCCCACCCTTGCCACCCACCTCCCCCTCCCCCCCAGCCTTCTAGCCAAGGACAGACCAAGGCACACCTTCAAATTATAGCGTACTGACCAAGCCAGGGTCTCACAGGGTTCGTGCCAAGTTCAGGTCAACCTCGGTTTGGATTTAGCAGATATATAAAAACGTTTTTATTCTATATATAGCATAAAAATACTTTCACCAGACTACACGTCAAGTCTAAAGAGTCCTGGTGTTGGAATGTGTTCTCTATGTGATAGTCAAATCTGTAAGGCCATAACCAAATTATGCTTGTTTATCCTCTAAATGCTAACCTCCTCCCATGTTGCTAGGCTTATCTCCTTTAAGGTAGGTGTGTGTGTGCGTGTGTGAGTGTGTGTGTGTGTGTGCGGGCACGCAGGCGTAAATGTGTCTTAACACAAAGTCAAAAGGTTTCGGGAAGGGAAATTAAACGTAAAAGCAGAGCTTTCATTCTGCTGTATTTATGGGGTAGCTAACAGAGGTCAATTAAACTGCGGCAACAGTAGCCAGAGTCATTAGCCCGGACACTGGGCAGTCTCAGAGCTTGCAAATCAAGTCATGGAAAAAAAAAAAAACCCTGACCTTCTCAATGACCCCCAGAGCAGAATGAACCTATTGGGGGGCTGTTTTCACAAGCAGTTCAGGGGAAATTACCTAGAGAGGGTCAAAGGTGTGGGTTTACAGTCAGCCTAGACGTGTGGAAGTGTCCACACTTACTCAAACTGTCACGCTTACTCACAGCTAAGTCTTAAGTCAAAGTTAATACTGTCCTATAAACATGCACCTCATAGTACAACACAGTTAAAAATGCCTGCAAGTAGATGACCCAAATGTGACTATGAGTTTGTGTGAGTATGTGTGAGTGTGTGTGTGTGTGTGAGTGAGATTCTTACCTGTCCTGTGCAGATCTTTGCTCTGCTGGGTGTGTTCTCGAACCTGAGATCTAAATCTCTCTCGCTCACCAAAGCAGTCTTTGTCTGGGTCCTGCAACAGAAAACACACCCGGCTCAAGTCAACCTATCTTCATAACACACCTACATCTACTAAAGCCATACCTAAAAAAAAGGTACAATTGAAACTGAAACGACAGCGATACCCATGTTAGAGCTTTGTTTAAATTTGCCTAATCTGCTCTGACGTATCCCAGGACAGTGTTTCTGTTTCTGTCCAGTGATCCACCAGGGCTAAACCAGGCGGACACCAGATCCTCCACCCCACCCTGACTGATCGGATCAGTTAAAACATCAGGTGCACGGAGACCTGGAGGTCGAGGGTCGATCAGACGAGCCTGGTGTAGAGGTTAGAGGTCACTCTCCTCAGAGCAGGAGAGTCTTGATGCGGTCGGGTCTGTGCGGCTGAGATAACAAGCCTCTCCCTGCCCTCCTCACCCAGGGAGATCTCCAGCTCTAGGGCCTCCCCCCTCTCCTCCTCACCCAGGGAGATCTCCAGCTCTAGGGCCTCCCCCCTCTCCTCCTCACCCAGGGAGATCTCCAGCTCTAAGGCCTCCTACCTCTCCTCCTCACCCAGGGAGATCTCCAGCCCTAGGGCCTCCTCCCTCTCCTCCTCACCCAGGGAGATCTCCAACCCTCTCCCAGCCCTCCTCACCCAGCAGTATATAAAAAGAGCAGTGCGCCACTGCCATAGGTGCAACACGACACAGGAGGAAGGGCAGGAGAGAGGGAGAGAGAGAGACACGGTTCGACACATGGCGAGGGAATGGTAGAGGTGGGGATGGAGAGAAGGAGAGAGAGAGAGTCCACGCTGCCATGGCTACTGGGCCCTGGTGCATGACCTTGGGCTACACTACAGGAGGATCAGCTGTGTAAACACAGAGGCCTACACACACACACCCACATCACTCCAGACTAACCCTCAACCCCCCCCCCCCCCCCCCTCCAACACACACTTCGACACACATTCTACTCCCCTGAACTCTTTCAAACCTCCAGTGCCCCACAAACCAAACTGCCGTGCGGGCTAGTCTGTGGTACCATATGGAAAACGATTGGCCTTTTTAATTGGAATTCTTGCTCTGCTTATTTAGCAAGGTAAAACTAAGCCAGCTCCGGTGAAAGCACAGTGACTAGCTGCCTTCTGGATGAGGGTGGTACAGTGTGATACACCTACATGACCTCAGGAACTGTTAACACGAGGCAATCTCATCACGCTTGACAAACTGCACACAACCCCTCTTAACGACACGAGCACCACCCTCCCACACACACACACACACACACACACACACACACACCCCACACACACTTAAGCCTATCAGCGCAGGATTTGTCAACAACGTTATCCTCCACCGTGGGCTGATATAGGTGTCAGCTGCTCCAATAGGAAATGGCTGCCTTGTGGAAAGAGATGCCGTCAGATGAGAGAGCAGTTGGTGCTGGAGCGACCAGGCCGAACAGAGAACCTGCTGGAGCAGGGATCAGACACACCTGGGAGGGGGGGGGGATGATTGGATCATCGTCATGCTTTGCTGACCGTGACATTCACCACCTAGAGCGGCTTTGTGGGACAGAGGCTGATTAACGGTCTCACTGTCACGGGCCAGGGTGTGTTGGAACAGGGAACCATCTAGAACATACAGGATAGTGGTCCCTGAGGTCAGCACTCAAGAAAGAAAGACAATAAAGTGACTGAAAAAAGTTGGGGGTTGGGAGATAATGAGACAGTTTAGCCGTAAACAAAATGAAAGAGTAGACAACTCCTTTCTCCCCTCCCCTCCACCAAGGCTAGCAGACGGTCGTGGTTTCACAGTTCCTCCTAAACCACAGGGAGCATATTTCTCCCAGACAAGGGGGACCACAAGGAGAAAGAGAAAGATGAAGTGGTGAAGGAAAAAAGAAAGAAAAGGAGAGAAGAGGAGAGTGCGTCTCCGGTGTCCTGCTGCCAGACCCCTGCTGGGATCAGCAGCCTCCACCAACGCCCCGGCCTCTACAGTCCTCCTGCCCCGGCCTTTACAGTCCTCCTGCCCCAGACTCTACAGTCCTCCTGCCCCAGACTCTACAGCCCTCCTGCCCCAGACTCTACAGTCCTCCTGCCCCAGACTCTACAGTCCTCCTGCCCCAGACTCTACAGCCCTCCTGCCCCGGCCTCAACAGCCCTCCTGCCCCGGCCTCTACAGCCCTCCTGCCCCGGCCTCTCCAGCCTCCCCTAGCCCCAGCACCTCTGAGCTGGGTTCCTGTGGCAGGACATGGCCTCACACGGGTCACACCATCGAGGCTGGGGAGGTTATTTGTATGGTAGGAATGCCGTTGCGAAAGCTCTGCCCCATAAAAAAAAAACACAAATAAAGACACCCCAACAACAATTGTCCTGTGGTCTGACCACAGAGCAGGCGTGGGCCCCTCTGGGCCCCTCTGAACCCTGCAGGACAGTAGGGCCAGCCCAGGCTCCTCTGAACCCTGCAGGACAGTAGGGCCAGCCCAGGCCGGCACCACAGCCCACCTCCACATGCCCGGGCTGGGCTCCTTCAGGGAGCTGCTACCTGGTCCTTCGACGGATCCCTTTTCCACAGAAGCTACATCCATCACACCCGAGTGGTGAGGTCACAGGCCACCAGGTTCATCCAGGGCTGTGTGTGTGTGTGTGTGTGTCTGGAGGATGGGGAAAGCCTGACAGAGGTTTTTTCCATTACTGCATGGCAATGTTTGGGAAACCACACTCACTGGCCCACCTCCAAATAAGTGAAATACAGTAGCAGCAATGATGTGGCAATCATCTTTACACTGCGCTTGTGGAAGAGACGCAACCCACACAAGAGTTTGCCCGCAAACCTCACTCTCATTCTTCACTCCCAGCACACCGATCCAAAGCAAACACTGTAAAAACGTACGTTTTCCCTCCCTTCATCGTAGTTTTCCTCTTTCTCTTCAACTCCTCGTCTCCCTCTCTCTCTCCCTTTTCATCTTTGCCTCTTATCTCTTGTGGAAGGGTTCTATCTCACGGTCCTTCTAGAGAGACCCGCCTGCTGCTATCTCTCGTGCTAGCTCTCCCAAGCTCGTCACTCACGGCTCTGTTTATGATGAGATCAGATTAAAGAACAATCAAGACTGTCGCAAGCCTCCAGCATGTCTGGTGTGCCTCACGTCTCTACGCACACACACACACACACACACAACCTTACACACACACACACACACAACCTTACACACTCACTGACACACAAACATATATACACTTTTCAGGCCTTTCATTTTCTGATGAACAAAATTCAATTTCAACGATGAATACAGTTATGTCCTGTCAATATTGATAAAAAATGATTCTGAAGTTTAGACCCCGAGGATGAATCTCACACGCCGGCAGAGAAAAAGATACAGGTGTCTCAATACTAGTTTACAGCAATTAGGCAAAGACCAGGAGTAAAAGTTCAACTGCATAGTGGTGGACCAAAAAAAAATGGTTCAAAGTTGAGCCACAAACAGCGAGAACCACAGAAGAAGAACTTTGTGACAGGAGGTGTAGAAAGGAGACATAGTTTACCTTCTCTCCTCCGTCGCTCTGCTGCTGGTTCGTCTGTCTTTCACTTTAGCAGTCAGGACGCAGTCTACTCTATCCTCCTAAGTGTCCACACTCCCTCCCTCACACTCCCTCCCTCACACACACACACACAGGCCCCTCCCTCCACTTCCCTTCTCTCCCTCTCAGTCTCCTCCTCTCTCCTTTCCTGCAGGTTAGTGGGTCGCCTGGTTGACACATTAACTTTTCACACACGCTTTTCTTCTTTCTTGTGACCCGGCGTCGTTTTCAAGAGTCTGACTTTAATGGCATGTTTCTTTACTTCTTAGACACAAAGAAACACGGGGCACTTATAGGTCGTGCTCGACCCTAAAAAAAGAATGATTTATTTTCGTACCACAAATGTTGTTTGTTGAAGCCAACATTCCTCTTCCCATATATATAATTACAGTTTGAAGGAACGTGTCCAAAATGTGTTTCTCCCTCCGACAGCTGGGAAACTTTACCTCAGTAATACTCACCATTTAAAATCGTTCATCATAAATGCAGTCATCAATAAAAATAAAAAAAAAAATTGAGAAAAAAAATAAACTGGCCATGATATCTGGCTACATGGGTTTGTGTGTGGGAATGATTGCACGTTCCTGATTTGAATGTTATTTCCTGTTGAATATCACTACACTTTGCCATGTTATAAACAGTGGGACTGTAATTAGCGGACATAGATTTCTTCAATATGTATATATGTATGTATGTGTGTCTACGTATGTATGTGTGTGTGTGTGTGTGTGTGTGTGTGTGTGTGTGTGTGTGTGTGTGTGTGTGTATGTGCTACAGACAACAATCTATAGCCCCCATCTGTCCAGGAACAATAGTGCACAGCTCAAAGAGATCTCTGTGATTGCTCTGCTGCTGATGTTGTTGTTGATGTTGTTGTTGTTGGCATCGGCCCTGACTGACCCCCCCCTCCCCCTCTCCCCTTTCACACCAGCACACCCCTACTAAACAGGAAGTGAGGTAGACAGGTTTGAGTGTTTCAGGAAACCAGATCTAAAAATGTGCAGGACACACACAACCAGTTGTGAACCAGCGTTGGCCTGTGAAAAGCAGAGATTGGGAGGTGAATTCGAGCGTGGACCACCCCCCCCCCCCATCACACCTTGTGACAACCCGGTTCCAACAGGAATGACGGCATCCAGCATGACCGAACAGCTTCCCTCTATACAAACCCTTTCTTCAGACAGCAGGACATTCATCAGAGCAGCTGCAGAAGACAGAGAGCGATCAAGCCCGGGTGAGAAGATAAGATCTAAGCTCTCGGCCGGTGACAACCAGACCATCCCACCGCCCCCCCCCATCCCTCCACTCCGTTCTGTTGACATGCATCAGTCTGTCACCTGGAGGTTTACAACCTAACAGCAGGGCAGGGCCTGGTCTGACAGTCTGTAAACTAACAGGAAAAATCGAATGATTTCATCTCGAAGAAAAGAGGTGTTGACATGGTAGTACGCTTATCCGGCCACAAGGGGGACTATCCTAACCAGAGTTCAGAGTTTGAATGGAAGTCTCCGGTTTCGCTTCAAGCAGGAGACGATAGGGGCCAAGCAAATAAAGGGAGATAAAATATCACTTCTCCCATTAAGCCTCAAAACACAAAACGTCTACGTGCTGTACACACACACACACACACACAGACCTGTTTAGCCACACTAGCAAACGTTTCAATTTCCTCTCACCCTGTGAGCGTGAGAGTGGCAGCTTGTGTAAATAACTGACCGTCCAGGCTGAACTCTGCTCGTGTCAAAGCAGGATTTACTGTCTTTACCAAACACCCCACGACCAGCATATCTTCCTCCTCTCCGGCTTGGCCAGGCCAAAAGAGGTGAGCAGAGGAAAAAACAAGACATTCCTTGCTTCGTGGCAGCCTCGGCCGCATGGTTAAGTGTGCGTCTTTGAATGTTTGCCAGTCTGAATGCGTGCGTGTGTGAGAAAGTGATGCAGAGATAGGCGGTTTGTGTTTGGGGACAGAGTAGGCGGTTTGTGTTTGGGGACAGAGTGAAGCACATACTTATGACACTGTGTGTGACTCAGTCACATGTCTGGGGCTTGGCCCTCTCTGCATTCTTCGTTGCGGTGGCAGAAAACCTCACCGGTCACCGTCGCAGGGCAAACACATACTCAACACCCACAACTGAGGCTGCGTTTAGTTTTGCTAAATGCAAGTTGACGTGAACCTTGCAACATACCCTCCTCCCAGTGTGAAAATATTATCTGACGGAAGGCAGTGGCCGAGAGAAATACCATTATCCTTTAAAACTTGCTTTAATCCAATATTTATGGTTTTATTTTATATATTTTGGTGGCATTTTTGCTTATATTATTTACGACAGAGATAGTCTTGTCGTCCCATTGTTTTCTGTGTCATCCATCACCCCAGCCCTTCA